>NC_091580.1:3815437-3822937 GCF_042767895.1 Penaeus vannamei
TTAAAACAAAATAATAATAATAAAATAATAATAATAAAAAAAATAATAATAATAATAATAATTAAGAAAACAAGTAAATTTGCTGATTACATACCTGTCCATCTTTATGCAAAGAGAAATTCTGAATACCAGACCCTTGAGAATCTCTTTGAGCGCTCGGCCATAAGCGTTTCAGTGATGGTAATGCCACGCTGAGCACCAACACTCAAGAACCTGAAAAGTTTAATTTTGTTTCACACTGATTCTATTACAATTACTATGATTATAAGTGGGTGGGTAGTTAGGTAAGTATGTAAATTGGTAGGTAGGTAGAATTGTAGTTAGATGGGTAGGATGGTATGTAGGTAAGTAGTTAGATAAGTAGTTAGGTAGGTAGGAAGTAGTTCAGTAGGTAGGTAGGCAGAGAAATAAACAGGTAGGTAGACCGACACAGACTTACTGATATATGAACATACAAATATACATACATATATCAAACATCTTGTAAAGATATATAGACATATATACTTATAAATTCATTAATACATATATACTTACACATATACACATACATATAAATACACACAAACATAGTACGTCTAAAAATTCAACTAGCCGTACCTTTTACCAAAAAGTTCAATAAGTGAACCAATCCTCCCAAGGCCATGGACGGTGATTGTGCCCTCCTGATTGAATTGCGTCCTGGAAAAAAGTAACTATCTAATTATCTTCTATTACGTCCCTTACCTGCTTTTATATCTCTTAGAATTTTTCAACAGTAACATTTTAAATGTTTGTATGAATTGATAAATATAGTTGTAAGATACAAGACCTGCAGCTGTGAACACATATATGCAATTATATACACAAATTAGTAAAAAGTCATTATACTTTTGTAATTAGCATTGCTTGGTATACATGTATATACATAATGACCTACCAGAGCTCAGTCCTTACCAATTTGGATTCTGATGATGTGGCTTGTAAGTGGAGGCTTCTTTCATCGTGACCCAGTCTGACACAGAAAGGTTTTGAGATTCAACATCAAAGGTTCTCTTTTTTCTGTTCCACCAGCATTCTTCTTGAAGTTCCAGTTTCTCCACTTGTAAACTTGAAACCTGTTGAAATAAGGGTGTCAACAAAGACTACTTTTTGAAGCAAGTCTTAATATAGCTAGTCTTTTTTCATCAAAAAAAAGGTCACATACAAAGAGATACATCACTTAAATAAAATAATAATATAACCAAAGAAAAAATATTGGTACTTCAGTCTTTAAATGCCAATATCTAGATTTTAATTTGTACAAATATACTACAGCCTTCGCTATTATAACAACTGTTTTCTAATATGAGGAATATATGTTTTACCTCCAGCCGATATCTTAAGCATAATTGTTACCACCAAAAAAGCTCCCGACCAGCTGCTACAGCCAGCTAATTTTCAACTTTCTTATTCTGTTTAAAACTGCTCTATACAGATAAATCATATCTTAAAAAGATTAGTCTATTATCATTACTAGTGGCTACTGGCAACTGCCGTGAAGACTCCACAGGAGGGTGCATCATAAAAGATCTAAGAAAGGTATAACTATGACAATAATCTCAAATAATGAAATAAACTACTCAGTGTATCTTGATCTAACATATCATTTACCTTGGTTCCAGCTCTTCCGATTAACAAAAAGGGAAAAATTATAAGGACAAGTAATGACTGATATAAACAAGGAAATGTCAAAGTACCGTTCACAACAGAATATGTCATTCCTCATGATACTATGCAATTCAGTCACTCACACTCACTGTTTTCACACGATACAAATGAAACCAGATTGTTATAATCATCCGTAGCCCCATTTTAACAATGCAACAATCATTTGTTTATTATAAGCAGCATATGACCAGTACATCTCTGAGATAATGTGTATATGTACTTTGATTTTTTTTTTTTTTTTTAATACTTACAGATATTATATTAAAATAACATGACAAGAAAATTCAACCAAAACTAGTAAAAGTAAGGGAATTCTCAATGCTTAAAATACTTAAGATATGTTCTCTCAATCATAGAATCATCATACAACTCTGAGAAGTTTTAAAAACACACAGGCAGACAAGAATTTTTGTCTTATCATCTCAAAAAACCTTGATCATCATCATCAATACTAGACAACTGTAGTAGATGATGGTGTCTATCACATGACTGGTGTCTACATCACTTTGGGGAGTGGTTGTTGTGGGGGTGCAAGTTCCCACAAGTATGGCTGGGTGTTGGAGTTGAGTGGAGATCGACAGGGGAGACAGAAAGGTGGCTGCTGCTTAGCTCTGTTCAGTCTGGATGATCTTTATATAATGCTTAATCTCATTCCAGCTTCTGCAGCTCAAGTACACAGGAGCTGTGTAAGCTAGCAGGGAATAAAGGGATTCTGCAGTTCAATCAGAGAGCTGGGAGGTGTCCTGTTGAGCCAGTCAGGTCTCAGCAGTGAATTGCGAGAAGTGCCTGCTGGTGAGTGACCTGGATAAGGCTGAGGACATGGTTGACCCAACCTGGGTAACTATACTGAGCTGCAGGTTGCAGGTCATGGTTGCTACAGTACTCCCCCTCTAGTGAGTGAGCTAAGTGAGCGAGCAAAATAACACAGGTAGTGGTTGCTACACAACCATTTCCATATCATCAGTATCAGCAGAAACAAATAAGTAAACAAGTCCACACTAATTTAAACCAATATAGTAGTGCTGCTCATCATCATCATCATCATCATCATTGTCACACTAGATTCAGTGTCATCCTCCTATTGCCTTGCTGGTCTACCCTCAATTTCTTTTTCATCTTGGTATCCATTTTGTGCTTTTCTTGGTCTGTTTCTCATTCTAGATTTTTTTAACATTTTACCAAATTTCATAATAACTTGTCAATCTTTTCTTTGATGTCTTCTTCTTCTGTTATTTTCTCTTATTCACCCACTTTGCTATTTTTCCTCAAATATAAATTGATAAATAGATATATCAATCAACAATTAGAGCAGACTGATAAAGGTTAAGTGAAAAGGCCAAAGAGGGTACATGAAATGCCATCTAGCAGAATGATCTGTAGTAAAGATTCATTCAAAAGCTACTGAAGATGTACTTGAAAAAGAAACACTGGCTGCTAGCAGTATTAACATGGGCAAGGAGAAGGCACTGTGGAAATTTACCTAATAACCAGATAATGGAAAAATATTACAAAAATCCCTCCTACCCAATAATTCTGCAACTTAAAACTACAAAAATAAACCCACAATACAGGAGAATATGTCATAGGTCTCCTGAAAATTTTACAAAAAAAAATATCTACAGGCCAACTAATATCACCCCTTACCTCCTGCGACAGTATCCACTCTCTTGGAATATTTCACCATCCCGCTGGATGCATGTGAAAATAAGCAAAGTTACAGCAATTGATATAAATCTTGATTGTACAGCTAATCACCCTAATCATAGCACTACTTTTATTTCATCAATCTGTTACTGTCAACTAAAATGGCCAACCTTGTGCATTGGCCATATATAAGATGAAATATCTTACGTGGAGAGATTTATATATACCAAGGGTAGTGGTTGCTACACAACCATTTCCCTATCATCAGTATCAGCAGAAGCAAATAAAGTGATATGACTGCAGCCCTGTTCCACAATGTATGGGCTTGTATGGTATCATTACATAATATTATTATATTTATATCGTTCAATAGATATATAAATCATTCACTAAACAAAAATGCACAATTATCATTATATTTTCTTAAGGTTGAGTATTGTCAGAATTCAATTATTCTTTTTTCTTTTCTTTTCTTTTTTAATAACACTTTCTGGATGTATGTAGGCAAAGACGCACCTGATACAGGATTAGCAGTTAAGACTACTGCGTTTCAAATTCTTGTGTAATAATAGAACAATTTATCCATTAGTCTGCTGCAAACATTTCAAATTTGAGTATTGACCCCATTTGATATTTCAAGATCTTGGCAACCCATGGAAAAATGATTGGTGAAACCGCCCTAAGCTCATGATCCCTGGGTTGGGAAAAGCTGCTGTAATGTATAGTTGAACACTTGACAGTTTTCAGTCAGAATCAAAGCAAGTAATTGCTATGTACAGATCAGTAGAGTAACAACATTAGAAGGCAAAGAGAGGATACAATAACTTGTAATAACATAGGTAGCTCCATCAGGGACGTTTCCTCATAATTGATACTTATATTATTGTGCATACACAAATTACATGAAAAAGAATATAAATCATTTTAGTATGAATAATATATATGTGCTCATTTTCAATAGAATTGTGCTTCCTTACATTTAGTTTTCTGTGTAAAAAAGGAATTGTGCAAGTAAAGGACAAGATAATATTTAGTTTGATTTGTCTGTTTTGCTAATACCTTACAAATAAATCAGTAACTAACAGCTGTTTCAAGGCTAAAATTCTTATATTCATGTAGAGATATTCCAAACTGGGGTATTTAAAATAACCAAAGGAGAAGCTTAACAATAGATGAATACAGTTCTTTACAGGAACTGCCACTAATAGTTGTACTCTTGAGGCTACTTATAAAATGCCTTTATATGTAGCACAAATTCAGAAGAAGAATACTCTGAGAGGGAATTTATCCAAGCACTATCATCACCCAAAAGAAAAAGAGAAAGAGCCAAAAGTGGTAAAAGCAATCCAATGATTACAATTTTGCCTGCAGCAGCAGATCACTGGAAACCTCAAAGGGCAGCTTATTCACATATAAAAATTAACCCTTTGATTATAAGGCAAAATGAAACATGAGAAAAGGATTCATAAAGAATTTTGAAGGACTTGCTGGTCCTACGATACACTACGAGAAGACATCCACTAGAAGACATACGTCATACATAACTGAAATCTCCCTAGTCTAACAAGCCTCCAAGTGGGTATTCTTGCTTAATGCTGAAGGTTTTCAAAAACTAAATAAATAGCCAGGCAACAGGAAGAACCAGCTTACCATAATGAAGCTATAATAATCATCTTACACATGAGACTAAAGGGATTCACCATACAGACAGAAGAATTTAATATAGGGGACATGTGCAAGACATTTCAAAAATGAAGATTTTACTATGATGTCCGATGAATCATTAGAAAGTGATGGCAGTGATGTACTTAATCAACTTTTAATCCATGTCATATGAAAATCAAATACTTGTGGTAAATATTACGTCCTGTGCTACAGATGGTGACCCTGTTATGACGGGCAAGAAAAGTGCTGTTCAACAATAACAAAGGACAACAATACATAGTATTTTTTTTCATAGTGAGAGGTTTATACCTTGGGTTTAGGCATTGTGAAATGGTAGCGCTGGACAGGTTGCACTTGTTGTCCATATCTAATAAATGCTGTCTTGGCCCATACAACCTGAACATGCAAGATCAAGGCCTTAAGTATTTGGGAAATTAATATATCTTTCTTTTAGAAGATACAGAATCACTTTTCCACGTAATAAAAAAGAAAAAAAGAATATCAAAAACATCCTAAGTTACATAAAAAAAAAAGTCAGACTTCCTTATAAAAGCTTTTAGTTTAATATTCAGTCATTCACATTCAAAGGAAAACTATTATTTTAAATGCTTAGAAATTAAGAGTGAAAAGCCTTCTTTTAAATCAAAGTCCGTGCAAGAGGTGATTTCAGGATTTCACCTACCTTAGGACTAAGGCTTATACAAAAAATTAAAACATGACTTTACAGATGTGATTTTAGTATTGATCAGATCTAAGGTGAGGTAGATGGGATAATGTTCTGTTCATTCTTATCAAAGATGATATTTTCTGCAAAAAAGTCATAGTTTAGACTGAGGCCAACTGATGTAAGTGATCCTAAAGAGGTTCTTCCATGCAAAGCATCTTTTGTCTCCAACTAAAAACAAAGAACATGCAGCTAACAGATCCAGATGCTTGTACATTTCATTGGTGGAACAGTAACATTATCTAGCTTTCGATTATATTGAACAATAATATATACTATGCATCTATATCTCTTTAATATACAGAAAAAAAAATCTGTATACTATCCAAAGGATGTCAACTGACTCAAAGCAGCTATAAGAAATACTGGAAAGCCCAAAAAGTGTTCTAACTTCAAAAAAATAGCACTTTTTGTGTAGAAAAAAAAAAAATAATAATATCCATATCTATCTATCTATCTATCTATCTATCTATCTATCTATCTATCTATCTATCTATCTATCTATCTATCTATCTATCTATCTATCTATCTATCTATCTATCTATCTATCTATCTATCTATCTACCTATCTATCTATTCCCTTTGATTAAAGCATTCTTTTCAAAATACACTATGCATAGCTAACCCTGTACCATCATTCACTAATGATTTAGCAAATTAATTCTACATTTATTAACCCAAGATTTATACTTCCAAATACTTATACACAGTAAACCCTTTACAAAGCTTCAAAATATTTAACTGTACAAGCTCAAACAACATGAACTCACCCTCCGCAGAAATGTAGGTAGCACATTCCGCACTGCTGCGACTCTCTTGGTATATAATCTTCCTTCCTTGTCTGTGTTTCTTTCTATAACATTGCAAGAAATGATGTCCTTGTCGTACTCGTTCGGAAACTTTGTGAGATGAGTGGCTGCCACGAGCTCAACTGGGGCCTGGTAGATGTGTTCCGCCGTGACTGTAACTGTCATTCTCAACACCTGCTAAGTCGTAAACACAATCAAGCTTTTTTTTTCAACACTAAAGAACATGGTTCCACATAAAATTAGCTCTTTTAAAGTTACGAAAATAAGTGATAAAAATTACATCTGTGTCTTTGCCTGTCTGTCTGTCTATATACATCTGTGTGTGTGTGTGTGTGTGTGTGTGTGTGTGTGTGTGTGTGTGTGTGTGTGTGTGTGTGTGTGTGTGTGTGTGTGTGTGTGTGTGTGTGTGTGTATTATATACCATGTATAAATATAAATACATTTATCAATCTATCTATCTATACATATATATACATATATATATATATATATATATATATATATATATATATATGTATATATGATATATATATATAATATATATATATAATATATATATATATATAATATACATATATATACATAATATATATATACATATATATATATAATATATATATATAATATATATATACATAATATATATATACATAATATATATATACATAATATATATATATATAATATATATATATATATATATATATATATATATATATATACACACATATACATATATCATACCACATATAAATATATATACATAGCATTTGAGGAGCAACCAATGCATGAGCACAATTCACAAAACAAAACTACAATGGTCAGTTTATGTCTAAACAACCATGGGCTGGAATGATTAATACTCCAAGCATTCACAGTCTTCATCATGTAAGTTATTTTAAAAAATCAAAGTCAGTACTCCAATACATGCTCTTGCCGCAAAAAAGAGTCATGATTTACAAAATACTA
>NC_091580.1:3837937-3842937 GCF_042767895.1 Penaeus vannamei
GCCAGCCTGTTCAGAATTTACCATTGAAGTTATTACAGCCCAAAGAAATACATGAAGGCATCTGGGGAGGTGAAGCTATTATCAAAGGGTTTTATAAGAGAAAGCCGTAAGTAAATCATGATATATTATGGTAGAGATAGATAGCTGTAACTTTGAAGAAATATAGTATTGCACTCTTCATAAAGATGTAATATAAAGCTCAGTTTAGCATTATTGGTTCGTTATATTGTATAGGTACTGTAATGTTTAATTAATGATGACTTTTGATCAACCTGCAGATATGTTCGCCGTATGCCACACTATTGGGTCCCGACTTTGAAGAAAACGGTTCTGTACTCGGAAATATTGGATAGGTATATGAATGTTACTGTCACTGAACGGACGCTCAATCTTATAGATGAAAATTATGGCTTTGACAATTACATCTTAAATGTAAGTATTTTTCCTTTTTGTGGTTGTTAATCCACTTTATATCCCTATATATTTTAAAACTGTGCTTAGTGGTTCTACCATGTTGTTGAATAAGAGTGTTGAAATAATCATTGCTCTTCATAGAAGCCAGTGTCCAGAAATATGACAAAGACTCATTTGAAAGACGACGAAAGTACCCACCGCATGATATATATATATATATATATATATATATATATATATATATATATATATATATAAACACACACACACACACACACACACGCACACACACACACGCACACACACACACACACACACACACACACACACACACACACACACACACACACACACACACACACACACACACACACACACACACACACACACACACACACACACACACACACACACGGATTCATAGTACACAAAGGTCATGTAAGATTTTAAAGTTTAGGCTTGAATTGATGTTCATCAGGTAACAGAAGGTGAATAATAAATGTGAAAGCTTAATAAAATATGACTAGTAATATTAAAATCATTGATCTTCACTAAACTTTTTCTGGAAAAATGGAGAATACAGCAAATCTTTATAAGAGGTGCATATCTGCTATATCTAGTTTCTTGATATTAAGTAAATCTGCCTTAACCCATCTGACACATTTGGCATCTATTCTTACCGAACAACGTTAGGCACTAGAGCTTGCCAGTCCCACACTATCAGCTTATGGGAGTGTTTATCTCCTCTAGTAGTCTCAACAATCGTATGGTTAAGCTTTATGGCACGGGCACGTAAACTACAGAACAAGCCAGACGCAAATGGGGGAAATGCCGATCGGCACCAACAATCCCGTCTGTGTGGCCACTAGTCTAAAAGATAATTCCATGGCAAATGAGTTGATGGGATTCACAAAGTATGCAAAGTTGTCATGATTGTCTTATGTTTTCCATTCTCACATTGCAGACTCCACCAGCTGATCTCATGTCGGAATTAGCAGTGAAGTTGCGGAGGGAAATGCTGCTTAGCTTGGCTCAGGGGACACTGCATCCAGACAACCCTGCAAAGAGGAAAGAGTTGCTGAATAGATTTGAGAAACATATCATTCCGGTGAGTTATGGATGAGTAGTTTATTAACTGTTTTCAATTGTTTTCCCCTTTTTCATCTTTTCATTATGTGAATTAGAATTTTTATTTTTTCTCTCTTGTCATCATCTGATTATATGATCTCTTTGGTATATGTGACTGATCCATATTTATGGAATTATTGTATGTATGTTTTTAGTTGTTTTGCATTATTTGAATCAGTTTACACCTTATTTTGGACATGGGCATGATTTGCATGCACACACACACCCATACATACATACATACATGCATATAGCCATGCACATATATAACTTCATACATGGTCAACATGTTTTGAATCATGATTCTCTGCCATAGGTTAGTAATATATAGTAGTTACAGTAAAGAGTCTTCATTGCATTTCCTTGCACATGACAAAAAAATTAATATTTATACCACAATCTACAAACAATAGCATTCTATCTAGAACCATGTCCCCAAACACAGAATTGTATCGTCATATTATAATACAGCATATGTGAAAATGAAGGGTATTTAAAGGAATACATTACAAAGTGTTCTAGTAAACTTTCTAGTTGTATTGTTGAAAAACAAGTTGCAGGAGTGATGATGTATCATAGGAGCCGACCCAGGCTGCCAGCCCGCCACTCTTACCAGGCTAATTAGCCAAATGCTTTCATTGAAAGAGTACATTAAAGTAATCATTTTCCTTAAAGATGAAAGATAGTAAGTATTTGTCTTAAATTACATTATGGAAGCATTTCAGTTTGTGCTACAAAGAAATATTAAAAAGGGGTTGGGGAAAGAGGTAAAAATTATAACCTTATAGTACTGAGTTATTTGTTTTTATATGTATATTAATGCTTATGAAAAGTTGCATGTAATGCACACTTACCCACAAACAATAATGATTAAAATCAAAATACATATCTGTCTATTTATCTCTATCTCTATCTATATATATCTCTACATATTGCTATCTATATATATCTAAATATATTTATATCTATATTTGTCTATCTATCTATATTTATATCTATATTTGTCTATCTATCTATATCTATCTATCTATCAATTTATCTATCTATCTATCTGTCTATATATATAAAAAAAATTCCTCATATATTCCACGTCTCAATGACACCCAAGTGACTTCAGTTCCTCTGGTTTATTAGGTTGAAGAAGCTGAATGGTATGGACTGAACACGAAGGAAGCAGCAACAAAGCAAAAGTTGATTGAGGAGAAGGCCAGTGCTCCCGTTCCACTGAAAGAGGCCTTCAGACAAGAGTTCATTGAATATCTGAAGACGAACAAGGTGGATATGGAAGAAATTAAAGGCGAGATAACTGAGAGGTAAGTTTTGCGGTTGGTTTTAAGGGGATTGCTTGTGTATGCATGTGTGCGAGTGGAGTGAGAGTGAGTGAGTGAGTGAGTGAGTTTGGAGTAATTCTAGATATTTATTCATATTTTGATAAGTGAGAAACTGCTCATGAGAATATAATTTTTTTTTATGAAAGGAAAGAAATTTGATTAAAATTCATAAGTTTTTTGTTAATATGATTTTTTTTCTTCTTCCAGCACCTCTGGCAGTAATTGGATATCTAGTCTCAATCCATTTGGTAAAAAGTGAAGAATAGAATTATTGTCACTGTATAGTTTATCTGTCAATTCCATTTGATCTTGTACATAGATAGAGGTCTTGAAATAAATGTTTGATTTTTCCTACATTCTTTTTTTTTACATCCAATGTGCTAAAAATGAATATGCTCCTAGTTTACATAACATGACCTACGCTCTGTGTACGACTTCTCCCTCTGTCTCATGCTCCTTCCTCTCCCTTTCCTCTTCAGACCTGAAAATGAACTGAAGGAGGATTTTGACTGTTGTCTCACCTTTTAATTAATAAACCTAGCTTATCTGTAATGGGCTTTCCTACCATAATATCAACAATAAAGTGGGTTCTGCCATTCATAACAATTAATGCACACATGTATGCACACTCAGACAATGTAACAGGTTCTGCCATTCATAACAGTAAATGCACACATGTATACACACAGACATTGTAACAGAATTCCACACACAGAGACATACACAGACACACACACATGTACACAAATTTGTCCTTGTATCTTTATTCCCCATACATAATTATAAAACTGTTACAGAAAAAGGAGCAATTTAAGGATGAAATAGGCACATTTACTCCATTTAACTAGACTAGTTACAAGTTGCACTGTCAAGGGTTTCTTTTGCTTCTTTTACTTTCTTGAAGGTTCTAGAAAAGGTTTTCACACAGGTACTGCAGTGATAGATCATTATTAAGGTTCTTACCATACTACATAAAAAAGATTATGACAGAAATTTTTTAACTACAGAGGTTTTGAGATTGAAAGATATCAGATTGATTATAAGCATATATTGATTTTTCTACAGAAATTAAGAAGAAATATGAAGGGAGAAAATCAATTTATGCAAAGTAAATAAGCTTATATATCTGGCAACAGGAGTTTCCAAGCATCTATGGTAAATAGAATATTTTTTGGTAAGATGAACATTGAGACATGCTGTTATATTAGTTGTTATCCCTATGGCTCCTCCAACAGACAGTGATACTTGTTCAAACTAATCCTCCCAATACCTTACTCATTGTTGTCATGGTGGGGTTTAGGAGACGGAGACAGGAACCCAATGTAGGCAATTGCTTTTACCTTGGAATTTAGCCCTTGTCTCGATTAGTTTTGCTTGATCTTTTCTTTTCCTCTTTTCCTCTTCCATATCTTCTTCATCCCCTACTTCTGTCCCATTCCTAAGGTGTGAGAGGTGTGCTGAAAGGCTGGCTTTATGTCTGTCATGAATGGTCTCCAGGAGCCATGGGCACGGTATTCCCTTGGTAAATTGCCTGGCCCTTACCCCTTATGAGGACCCTAGTGAGTAGACTGTTTCTTTTCCCCATTTTATTCAGGCTCCCCAGACCCAGTCATGAAGATTCTTTATCCTGAGGGATATTAAGGCTTACTCCTTCATCAACTATCCTATTTGATTTTGATGGTTTTCTGACCCATGCCCCTCCTTTGACCACGGCTCCGACCACTGATACTAATACCCCCTCCACAATGTTTACTGACAACTCTATCCATTCTGAACCATTCACCCAGGTTATTACTCAACCTCCAGAATGCACCCCTTCCTCTCTCCCAACATTCTCCTCTCCATCTCCTAATGCACAGTCTTCTTCAATGACTACCCCATCTTCCCTTATTACTACTCTTGATACTTATTGTCCTTCCCCCACACATAACCACTCCACTTCAAACCACCCCATCTTCCTCCTGCCCTCGTTCTTCTACTACCTCTGCAAACCTTTTGAATACTCCCTTTGGCCCAGCCAAGTGGGACTGATTCTTTATGATTTCCCCACAGCCCCTTATTCTGAGAATACCCTTCTCTTTCAACAGTGCCTCCAAAAACAAATTTACAAAGTTGCCTTTTGAAGTC
>NC_091580.1:3850437-3862937 GCF_042767895.1 Penaeus vannamei
AGTTAAGAAAAAAAATGGAATAAGAAAAGGAAAGAGGGAACTTTTTGTAAAATAGCCATTTTATGATATTCAAAACGTGCTTAATATTGAGAAATTCCTACCTAAAACAATATATACATACATACAAAACACGTCTTAAGCACTTGCCTCCCCCCACTTATCACCCCCCCCCCCCCAAAAAAAAAGAAAAAGAAATAAGGGAGTTACTAAAAGAAAAAAAAAGAGAAACCAAATGAAAAGAAATAAACTAAAATACAAAATGGAAAGACCAAAAGAAAATAATATAGAACCCCTCCCCCCCCAAAAAAAAAAAATGGAAGGCCAAAAAAAAAGACAGACAGACAAAAAAGAAAAAAAAACTCTTCCGCTACACATCCCCTGATTAAAAGGTAAGTCCAGTAAGGGAATTTCAGCTTAACAACTCTCCTGCGAGCCACTTTCACCCCGGAGAGTCAAGGTCAGTATGTAGGCTGGTCAACGAGACAAGACGGACATTGTGCTCTCAACTCGGAGTCAGCTGTGGGTTGATGGTGGATGGAGAGTTGTAGGTGCATGTGTGTGTCTATTCACAGATCTATCTGTATCTGTATTTATCTCCATCTCTGTATCTATGGTTTATTTATCTCTCTCTATATATGATTTTATGAATTTGTTAATGTGTGTGTGTGTATATATATATATATATATATATATATATATATATATATATATATATATATATATATATATATATATAAAGAGAGAGAGAGAGAGAGAGAGAGAGAGAGAGAGAGAGAGAGAGAGAGAGAGAGAGAGAGAGAGAGAGAGAGAGAGAGAGAGAGAGAGAGAGAGAGAGAGAGAGAGAGAGAGAGAGAGAGAGACAGAGACAGAGACAGAGACAGAGACAGACAGAGACAGAGAGAGAGAGACATAGATAGAGATATATAGTTATAGATGTAAATAGATCGATAGATAGATAGACAGACAGACAAATGGTGATATAGAGAGACAGATGGATAGATAGACACAAAATTAGATACACCGTATTTTACAACGTGTAAAATGCCCAGTATTTAAAATGCGTATTAAAAAAAAAAATTATTTTGGGATTTTAAAAGTCTGAGAAATGCCTTCACTCAGAGCTGTCATCTATTACTTATCAAACCTTCTCTCTTAATTTTTTGTACCATTGTTTTTTATTGTTTAAACTTAAAATGTTTTAACTGCAAAACAAACTGAAATACACAGCTAACCTTGTCAGTGTCAACTTGTCATTTCATACTTCTTATATACGTTTGCACCTTAATTGTCATTGTTATACATGATCAGTAGAACCAGAAAAAAGAAACTGAAATGACTAATAAATAAATGGGGATATAAATTAGCTGTCAATTACAACAAACAGAAAGTGTTCCATTGTTTACTAAATTGTAGACAGTCACTAAATCACTGCATGGGTCAGCACACACTTGCTTTACCGTAAATAACACTGTCACGCGCTGATACAGAAGAAAGAAATCTGGTAGCGGTGTTTTAGTGGTGTTGGTGTAAAAGTAAGTGGTTTTCTTGTGAAATGGTAATGATCTTTTAAATGAACAGTCACTAAATACCCATTGGTTCTTTTTTTTTCAAATTGCTGTCGCCGTTAAATGAAAGTATTGAGTTGAGATATTATATATATTTTTTAAATTGCTGTCGCCGTTAAATGAAAGTATTGAGTTGAAATATTATATATATATATATATCTTTTTAAATTGCTGTCGCCGCTAAATGAAATTATTCAGTTGATATATAATATTTATTTGATCCAGCGTTCCCTTGACCGTTAAACTGAGGTGGAGTTCGGAGCTTAAGGTTAACCTCAAAGCCTTGACTCTTAAGGTGTAGGCGAGAGGGTGATTTTGAGGACGAGGTTTAGAAAAGGTCTCATATGATGCGACATGATGTGATGTGTATATGTGTGTGTGTGTGTGTGTATGTATATGTGTATGTGTGTGTGTGTGTATGTATATGTGTATGTGTGTGTGTTTGCATGTCTGTCAGTTTGTGTATTTGTGTGTGTTTATGTTTTAGTTTCTACGTGTGAATGTGTATTTGTATGTTTGTGTTTATATGAATGTGTGCTCTATGTGTTTGTTTATATGTATGCGTACTCTATGTGTGTATTTATATGTATATGTGCTCTATGTGTGTTTATTTATATACGTATCTATATCCAACTCAACCTATGCGACGACCGCCATCCGATCTGTCTCTCATATTCCGAGCATCTTTACTTTTCTCCTTTTTTCTCTCTCTCTTCTCGTTTGCCATGACTTCCTGTTCGCCAGTCTCGTCTCCGCGTCCTAGAGAGCTTCCCACAGACACCCCAGGACGCGCGCACGGCATCCTACCTCCACCAGGAAGGAATAGGAGGCATAGGATTGCTCCAGGACTCCCAACACGCTATGATAAGGGGCATAGGATGGATATGGGCGCCTCCCAGTACAGAGTTATGGCTCGTGGACCTTGGGGTTTGTGATTACAGTAGTGACCTTCGACTAAAAAAGGAAATGTATAACACGGTGATAGTAACAGTAACGAATGTGGAAAGAGAGAACGAAAGAGAGAAAAAACGAATTTAACGATAGTCATGGCGTTCATTGGATGATGGTGTGTACTTACATAAAGTTACATAAACACTGTTGGTAATATTAACAAATGTTATGATGAGACACTAATTAGATGATACCTAGGTATTCGTACCATCATTCTTATCACACACAGATATATGTATATATTTTTCTTTTCTTTTTTACCTTTCGTTGACATATGTATATACATACATACATACATACATACATACATACATATATATATATATACATATATATATATATATATATATATATATATATATATATATATATATGTATATATATATATATATATACACACACATAAATACATATGTATATATATATATATATATATATATATATATATATATATATATATATATATATATATATGTATATATGTATATATGTATATATATATGTATATACATATATATATATATATATATATATATGTATATATATACATATATATATACATATATATATATACATATATATATATATATATACATATATATATATATATATATATATATATATGTATATATATACATATATATACATATATATATATATATATATATATATATATATCCGTATTTATGTGTGTATATATATATATATATATATATATACTATATCTATACATCCAGATATATATATATATATATATATACACACACACACATAAATACATACATACATATATATGTATATATATATATATATATATATATATATATATATATATATATATATATATATATATATATACATATGTGTGTGTATATATGTATGTATGTGTGTGTGTGTGTATGCATGTACATATGTATATATATAATATATATATATATATATATATATATATATATATATATATATATATATATATATGTATGTATATATATATATATACATACATACATATATATATATATATATATATATATATATATATGTATTCATGTATGTATGTATGTATATATTATATCATATTATATATATATATATATATATATATATATATATATTTATATATATATATATGTATGTATGTATGTATGTATATATATATGTATATGTAAATGTATATATATATATATATGTATATATATACATATATATATATATATTTACACATATATATAGCTATCTCTCTCTCTCTCTCTCTCTCTCTCTCTATCTATCTATATAGTCTAATATGATATATACATACATACATACACGAATACATATATATATATATATATATATATATATATATATATATATATATAAATATATATATATATGTATGTATTCATATATGTGTGTGTATATATATATATACATATATATATATATATATATATATATATATATATATATATAGTTACATATATACTTACACACACACACACTCCCTCACACATACAAATATACATACATACATCTATACTCACACACACACAAATATACATATACACACACACACCGCATGCACACACCTTTGTCCCACGATCCGTTCGCTTTACTTTCTCGATCCAGTTCCTCTCAGACGCGGCAGTTGAATTAATCCTGCCTCCTGAAGGGTCATGGCATCCTTGGGAAACTCGTTGGCCATGACGTCACCCGCGCCGCCGGTATAAATGGGGGGACACAGGCCGGGATCAGCAGTTGGATTGGAACAGCCGAAGTAAAGCCAGAATGAGACAGCTTGTAAGTTCTTCTACGGTGTTATATGTAGGAGTATATACATATATATATATATATATATATATATATATATATATATATATATATATATATATATATATATATATATATATATATATATATGTATGTATGTATATATATGCTTCACTCCTCATTATCTTGGGTTCGCTTTGTAATATTTCTTTTTTACAAAAGCGGCTAAAACTTGTGCAAGTATGAGTGTCACGAGATTTCTTACGACCACCGCCCTCATGGCTCTTTCTTTCCCCCGCCAGGTCGTGATCGGTGCCCTCCTCGGAGTGGCCTTCGCCATGCCCCAGCGAGGCCTGGGCCCTGACAATACCTTCACCAAGATTCTCTCATTCGAGTCCTTCCAGGACGGCAATCAGTTCGGTCACCAACTCCTTCAGGAAGACGGCACAGCATCCGGACAGAAGTTCGGCCAGGACGGCCTCCTCTACGGCTTCTACTCCTACGTGCAGGACGACGGCAGCCCCGTCAAGGTCCTGTGGAGAGCCGGAGAGGGCGTCGGCTACGAAGTCCTCGGCGTCGAGGGCCTCAATCAGGAAGGCCTTGGCAACCTGAGGGCTCACACCCCGACCGGACCCCAGACGTCCGCCCCGAGAGCTGCCCCCAGACCTGCTGCCCCGAGGCCCGTTGCTCCTCCCCCCAGGCCCGTGGTCCCTGCCCCTCCCCCTCCTCCCCAGCCCGCCTTCCGCCCCCAGCCCGCCCGCGCCGCCCCCCCCCCCCTCGTCCCCACCGCCGCCCCCGCTCTGTTCCAGGAGCCGACCCCCGCCCCCCACCGCTTCGACTACCCCGCCACCCTCAACCTGGAGAGAACGGCGCTCGGCTTCGTGTCTTCCCTGACTGCCCAGTAAAGCTGTCAGCTTCCTGTGTGTAAATGTGTGTATATTCCAGTTTTTATAAAGTATTTGCATTTAATTCCGAATGTTCCAATAAAAAATAATAATTTTGTATATTGGTGTTTTATAAACAATGAGCTTTATTACACAAACCTACACCGACACATACTGCCCGGTACACATCACCTTTTACAAAACGGACGGCTGTTTTTACGACCGGATTGTAACGGGGAACGCAAGTGAAATTGACCAACACCCATGTAACGGCACATTGATAAAAACATGAATCGATTATCTCAGGGTTACCGCGACACAAAAACTGGTACGATAAACGCTGTCGTGCGAAGGGAACTCGCTCATGGGTATCTAATATTCACGCATTTATCTGGCGAAATGAGACGAAATAAAAACTCATACAGGTGGAGGAATAAATTAAAAAGCCATGGAGATGTAATATGAACATCGATCATCAAAACCTACCTTTTATTCCTACCATAGACTAAGAGACAGTCGCTCTAACCATAAAATAAAACCACACAGAAAGAAAAGGACTCGGAGCTCTAACAACCATTACAGTAATCAATGTCCTCATTTTCTACTACCCTCCCTTTCCCGCTCAACGAAAACTACCCCCTTCCCCTCCCTCCGACAATAGATACTCCTCCCCCTCCCCCTTTCCCCCTCTCAGCAGAAACCCCTTACCCTCCCCCCCAAAACTACCGTCCCTTTCCCCCCTCAACGAAAACTACCCCGTCCCCCTCCCCCCACAACGGAAAATCCTCCCCCTCCTCCTTTCCCCTTCTCAGCTGAAACCCCTTACCCTCCCCCCCCACAGCCCCCACCCCTCTCCCCTCCCTCCATCCTCAGGCATTACAGGAAATCCAACCAATCTTTCACAAGCGGTAATTACGACTCGACTAAATCCAGTTCAGGAAAACGAGAACTTCATTTCAACAGTGTCGTGAACAAGGTGTGCCTCGGGATTGGGGGGGGGGGGGTGAGGGGAGAAAGGGGGGGAGGGGAAGTGGTCGTTCAAATGTCAAGGTCAACAACTTGACGAGGAAGTTTGTGTTGCTGTTCCTCTTTTTTTATAGAGCAGAATTAAAGAATGAAAAAAGAAAAGGGAGTTGATACAATATATATATATATATATATATATATATATATATATATATATATATATATATATATATATATATATATATATATATACGTACACTTTTTGTTTTTAGTATTGTTAAAACCAATTTACAGATTGTGAAAAAGGTGGATATACCATAAATGCATACAAAGAAGGGAGGGAAGGTGGGGAGATAGAAAAAGAGAAGAGGAAGGGGAGATAGTGATAGGCATATGGATATATATATACATATATATATATATATATATATATATATATATATATATATATATATATATATATATATATATATAAAGAGAGAGAGAAGGGGGAGGGGAAAAAGGAAATAGATATATAGAAAAATAGATAGAGATAAACAGAGATGTTGGGAGAGAACATGCAAAAGATAAAGATGTATATATTGATAAATATAAAGGCAGAAAGACAGACAGACAAACAGACAGAGAGAAAGAGAGAGTAGGAGATATTTTTTTAATGACGTGAATTAGTCTCGTTACTTAATATATATATATATATATATATATATATATATATATATATATATATATATATATATATATATATACATACATATGTGTGTGTGTGTGTGTGTGTGTGTGTGTGTGTATGTGTGTGTGTGTATATGTATATATATATATATATATATATATATATATATATATATATATATATATATATATGTATATATATATATATATATATATATATATATATATATATATATATATATATATAAATATATATATATACACACACACACACACACACACACACATATATATATATATATATATATATATATATATATATATATATATATATATATATATATATATATATATATATACAAAGTAAAATTATCAACCATCACCATCAACCTCCTTTCAATCAGTATTAAACAAACAAAAACCGTTCCCTTCCATTTGTTACCAACGTGCGAGGTAAACTGAGGTCATCAGTATTTCGTGGTCAACCGATCAGCTTGGAATTGGGGTAATAAAAGCCAGTAGCCCTGTGACAGTGGTTCCTTTCACTCCTTTTGGATTCGTCTTTCAATAAAAAAAAATGTAGAGAAAAATGTGTCTCAAGGTTGTTTCAAAGTCGGGAGAGTACATCATTTTACTGCTATTATTTTATTTTTTATTTTATTTTTATTTTTTTTTGTCTAAATCACATTTGTTGATTTTTTTTTAGAGATGTGATGTGGTCTCCTAAATTTGTTTAAGTCGTAATATATCAATTAGGTTATTTAGCGTAATTTATTGTTCATTATAGTGACAATAACGACTATTAGAACTACTAATTCTGTGGCTATCATTGTTTTATTATTATCAGTTTCATTTTGATGTTATAATCATTACCATCATTATCATCATTATTACCACTGATAAAATTTTGATAAAGATGTTACTGACAATACTAGGTATATAGATACTACTTTTATTTTTATTATCATCATTATCAACAGAATTATATATTTAATCCTCACCATCATCGTTACTACAACTGGAAATTATCAGAGCATCATAACCACCTTATTGTTATCAGTTGTGGTTGAGTACTGGCATCCGCATGTTGGGGTAAAATTCGGAGTGGAAATGAACTAACAACCCTACCGCACTGGGTGAGAGTGTATATTCCTCTACGGACATATCACAGTTACTTATTGATTGTTATCGCTAACCAGCCGGTTTGTTAAAATTGTGCCTGGCCCGACCCAGTGAATATTCACAAATACAGATACAGAAATGTAGGCATATCTATCTATATATCTGATAGATATACATTAACCATCTATTTGCCGGGTTGATATGCATAGACATAAATATGCATTTATTTCTTTATTTATGCATATATACGAATATTCTTTGGATTGGGCCTCGTACAATTCTAACAAACCGGCGGAATATATCTTTTTGATAAGCCCGTGAATGAAACTGTTGTTATCATTGTCTGTTATTACTGGTGTTGTTTTTTGTTATCATTGTTAATCCCCCAGACTTCACATTCATATCTTAATACTTCTTATTGACATCATTACTGTTGGGATTATGTTTATAATTATCAACATTATCATTATTATTACTATAATCATTTTTGCTATGAATATAGTTATTACTACCATACTCCAATCATTATCATTACTCGCATAGAATTTATTATTATTATTATTATTATTATTATCATTATTGTTGATGTTTGTTGTTGTTATTACCATTGCATGTATTATTATCGTCATTTCTTATACTACAATCATTATCACTGTTATTATTATCATCACCATTATCATTATTATCATTAATATTGTCAATAGCATTAATGTTATTATCGTTATTATTAATATTATTATTATTTTAATGATTATTGTTATCATTAACATTATTATTATTGTTATTAGTACTACTATTATAATGAATATTAATTTATTGTTATTATTACTGTTATTATTATTATTGTTTTTATTATTATTATTATTATCATTATTATTATTATTATTATTATTATTATTATTATTATTATTATTATTATTATTATTATTATTATTATTATTATTACCAATATTATTATTATTATCATTGTCATTATTATCATTATCATTATTATTGTCGGTGTTGCTATTATCATTATTATCATTATTATTATTATTATTATTATTATTATCTTTATTATTACTATTACTATTAATATCATCATCATCATCATCATTATTGTTATTGCTATTATCACTTTTATTATTATTATTATCATTATTATTATTATCATATTATTATTATTATTATTATCATTATTATCATTATCATAATAATTTTTATTATCATTATTATTATTATTATTATTATCGTTATTATTATAATAATTATTATTATTGTTATTGCTATTATCATTGTCATTATTATTATTATTATTATTATTATTATTATTATCATCATCATTATCATTATTATCCTCATTATTATAGTAGTCATCATTGTTATTGTCGTAACTATTATTGCCATTATTGCTGTTGGTATAATCCTCCTCCTCCTCCTCCTTATTATTATTATTCTTGCCATTCTTATTATTGTCATTGTTATTATATCGGCATTGATATCATTATCATTGTTTTATTATTATCAATAGCATTACTATCATTATCTAGTGATCTAATAGCCTAATTTCATTATTATAATTACCATTATCATTTCTATCATTATCATCATCATAATCATAAATATCATTATAATTATTATTATCAATAAATCTATTTTCAGTGACTACTGAGTGTCTACTGTTCGATGTTGATTTGAATAATGCACATCATTATCATCATCATCATCCTTTTTTTATTATCAATATATTCACACAATACCAGTCTTTCTTGCACGTATCCGTCAGTAGGTCAACCACATAAAAAGAACCAGCCCTTTCTTATATAAAAAAAGTAGAAATTGAGAAAACAATATACACAAAAAACAACTCTTTCTGACATTGCTTAAACTGGGACACAAACAAGGCAGACCCATTATCATATAAAACAGTTAAAAACATCATTACAAAAACGTATTTGTCCGGTGAATAAGATGTTGTATCTCAATGTCTTCTTTAATGTTGAGAGAATGTTTGGATGTGGAAATGATGTGAAATATGAAGTAGGTTATAAGGACGTACTGGCTAAGGATCGTGAATATAATTTTAAATCGCGAAAAATAAGATATAATTGGATGTTTTATCAAATATATAAAGGCCATTCAGACCTGAAAGTGATGGGAAATATACAAAAAAAAAAAAAAAAGGTCTGGTTAACGTTGTCTGCAGAATAAAGCGTAATATATTAATATTTTATCAAGAGGACAAATAGACCTGGATTCATTAAGTCAAGTTAATTTTGTTTAAAGAATAAGACGATATTGTTTTTTTAATGATATTGAGGACATTGTGATCTTATAAATGGTGGAAAATATATTAAAAAGGAATGTCATCGGCTTGGTCTATTAAGTATAATTAGAATCTTTAAAGAAATAAGACAAAATGTTCATGTTTTTGTAAAGTATAGTAAAATTCGTTTCATGAATATGACCATATTATCATACCTTTTATGACATTAAAATCTGCAGATGATATGAAATATATAAAGAAAAAAAGATCATGTACTAGCCTGCATTCATGAAATCTATTAAAATTCAAATAAGGCGTAATATGATGTTTTATTATATACTGAGTCGACATCCAGACCTGCAGATGATGGGAAATCTACTGAAAAAGAGAATGTACTTGACTGTGTTCATGAATGCTAGTTAGCCTTGAACCAGTGGGACGAGTGAAAGAGAGCTCACATTAGTATGTTCCTTTTTTTTGTAAGGACATGCATTCTACAGAGAAAAATATGGTTCCAAACCCTCGATCACAGTATCCTAAAATGGCGAAGATCCCCATCAGAATATCCCCTCCAAAAAGTACCCAATTAAAAAGCTTAACGGTATTAATAATTAATTAAACTATCCCAGTAAACAATTGTCACATATCCAATTGCATCATATTAATAATTAATAGCCTTGAACTACTGGGACGAGTGAAAGAGAGCTCACATTAGTATGTTCTTTTTTCTGTAAGGACATGCATTCTATAGAGAAAAAAAAATTGGTTCTGTATTATTTGCAGTATTTCCCTTCATCATGATCAGTAGTTATTGTGTTTTGGATATGATACAATTGGATATGTGACAGTTGTTTACCGGGATAGTTTTATTTATTTCAATCCAGGCTGAGGTAATAACTAATGAGGTGGTGTGTGTGTGTGTGTTGATAATAATCAAGTGCAGTCTCAAAAAAATGACAATAGAACATACTCATTTTCCAATTAGTGCTTATCATCACAGTCTGAAGAGAGCGAGTTCATTACACCTGTCTTTCTCTCGACGTGTTATATCTCCATCAGAATGTTGACGAAGCTGTACCATCGAAGCATCAGACATCAATTCGAGAAGCTCTTCGTCCTCATCCAAGCCCACCATCACAGTATCCCAAAATGGCGAAGATCCCCATCAAAATAACCCCGCCAAAAAGTACCCAATTAAAAAGCTTAACGGTAAGGTTGTCCTTAAATCCCGCAGACGGTCGTGGATGTGTATAGCTGCTTGATTAGACGGGCCTTGAGGGCGTGGCACCGAGAAGCGGCTTATCCTTGAGGACAAAACGGAGGAGTTGCCATGAGAGGCCAGAACAGACCCGGGCGACCTTGGCATCGGAACGTCCCGGTCGATCCAGACACAATCTAAGCCATCATCATACATCCGTTCTCGAAATCGGACGAGTGAGCTCAATCTGCTGTGCTTAAGGTGCAAGAACCGGCTGTGTTGTGTATAGAATCTATTCTACCATGTTGCTAAAAATAGATTTGCATCGTGTAATTAACGGGTTTTCAGCTAATCTATATACCTATGTTATAGAAATGGACATGCTGCCTTGTGTAACACGTGTTTCTTCTCACCTTCGCTCCCCTTATTTTTTGAAGTTACGCCCCTGAGTCCTGCCTGGACAGAGATGTTCTTGGCTATCCTTGTCGAATACTGCAGTTCACAGTTGTATATTTCTCATAGGGTGTGATTTAATAAATCATAAAGGCAATTAGAATGACGTATCCTTCCCTGGGTTTGAGAGTTTGTATGCGCCATTAATGAAAATAACAGTCGAATCCCACATTTTTCGTTCCTGTGTGATCCTTGGGCGTTCGAACGTTCACAAGAACCTTTTAACTGAGTATGAGAATGATCAGATTCTATCGATTTTACGTTACCTTAGAGTGAAATTGCTCTAAGCTGTGTGCATTATTCACAGGACAGTACAACAGGGCACACCACGAATATACTCTCAGGCCTTTTTGTTCTTTCGAAATAAGAGCGTATTCCTGGGGACATACTTGCATGCATACACACAGGCTTTCATCCTGACTGCATCACTCTTCAGTTCCCATCACTTCTTACCTAACTCCACATCACAACAAAGAGTTATATTTATGTTTATCTATTTATTTGTGAACCAGTTTCGACTCTCGCATCCGAAACACGTGTCGACATGAATAATGAATCTGCGTTTCGAATGCATGAGTTGGAAGTGAAGGTTCACACACTGGACATTGTGAGCTGAATTCTGAAGTACTGAAGACTGTACTTGTATACCTGAAGTGCATGTAACAGATGAATTAATTAAAGTCTATTTTGAGTCT
>NC_091580.1:3872937-3885437 GCF_042767895.1 Penaeus vannamei
GACTCGGGTCTTCGTCAATCCTGCTTCAAGAAGTGCTATCTGTAAAGGTGCTGAAACACTAGCACCTTTTCCGTCAATTTTTTGACAATTTTCGGAAATTTTGTCCATTTTTGAGCGAATTGTCGATTTTCCAGTCAGACGATAATAATCGTTTCCGTCTGAAAACCTTAACGTCAACTTTTTTAGCCAAGTGTACTCAAATCAAGAGTTAAATTCGAGAATGTTTGTATTTATGTTAAATAAAATTGTAAAAAAAATGACGGAAAAAGTGTTATTGTGACACGGCCTTAACTATGCTGAAATTCTAGGATCATTAGCTTTATCAGTTACTTCAGGAAAAGCCATGTAAACATTTCACTAAAGTTTAAATCTTAGGCAGAAGAAACGTGATAACTTTCAGATTTCTTAGCTACCCCTTTGAAACCTACATAAACCTTTTACTGAAGGTCAAATCTTAGGTACAAAAATTCATTTCAGAAGTGTGAGTAAATTTCTAAACAAGGCGATCCATACTACAACAGGTTTTGGGTCTCAGAATAGTTCATCAAAAGCGCCTTTAAGACCCAGAATGATCTTTATCGCGTAATTATAGAATCTAAAAAGCCTTTAAAAGGGTACAGTACAGACAGATCTTTATCGGGTGATTACAAGATCTAAAAAGCCTTTTGACAGGGGAAAATACCAGAAAGATCCTTATCAAGTAATTATAAACTTTAAGAAGCCATTGGCAGGGCATGACAAGCAACCTTGTGGGCAAAGCGAACACACATAATTTCAAATACCATCAGCGCCATCAAAAACCTGTATTACAAGGCCACAAGTGCATCCAGTTCAATAACGAAGACGCAAACAAGAAACAGACTCATGACAATCGACGGATCAGCAAGGAATGTAGAGGAACTATCCAATCTAACAAACCAATCAACCATTCGTGACCGTGACATCAGCAAAGGTGTCAAGATTAGTGATTGTTAGCATAAAGTAGTTTGTTGCTGGCTCCATTTTGTCGTAAACTATAGAGAAAACAAAAATTTGGTGGAGAGACTGCGAGTGAGGGAGAGAGTGTGAGTGAATGAGTGAGAAGAAGAGAAAGAGAGAGAGAGAGAAAAAAGAGAAAAAACAAAGAGAGAGCGAGAGAAAAAAGAGAAAAAACAAAGAGAGAGCGAGAGAAAAAAGAGAAAAAGAAAGAGATAGGGAGCGAGAGAAAAAAAAAGAAAGAGAGAAGAAAGAAAGCGAGAAAAAAAGAAAAAGAAAGAGAGAGAGCGAGAGAACGAGAGAAAAAAGAAAGAGAGAGAGAGAATATAAGCATTTCCTTACTTCCCAAGTAAATCTATCCCAGCATCATTTGGCTTGTGAAGGTAATTTGAACAATAACATTCCATTACATTCCCACTTGTCACCCTGCCTGCTGAGTTGTATTCCAAGGACAGTTTGAACTTAAGAATGGTACAACAGCTGTTTTTTTTCGCTTATTCGTCTCACTTTTTAAAATAATTACGTTTCTTCCCTTCCTTACGTTCTGTAATTAGTCCTAAAGAAAGAAAGAAAGGAAGATAGAAGAAGAAGAAGAAGAGGAAGAAGAAGAAGATGAGGAAGAAGAAGAAGAAGAAGTAAAAAGAAGAGGAAGAAGAAAAAGAAAATGAAGAAGAGAATAAGAATAAGAATAAGAAGAACAAACACAAGAAGAACAAGAAGAAGAAAAAGAAGAAGGAGAGGAACAAGTAGAACAAGAAGAAGAAAAGAAACATAAGTACAACAATACATAAAAAAAAAATAAACCATGACGTTTCGAAACATTCCAGTCTCCTAATCAGACCACAAAATAAAGAGAGATGCAATTGAATTACCAAAGGCCGTAAATTAAACCGCAAATATATATCAAATAAAATCAAATGAGACGAAAATAAGTAAAGACCGTTTAAGCGAAAGGAATCAGATCACAGAAGGCGAGCCAAGGTCAAATAATCTTGGGAAAGCTTTGTCGATAAAAAAGAGAGATAAAAAAAGGAGAGGAAGGTCATCCGTACCTCGCAGGCCGGCGCTTGACGTTAATGCTCCTTTCGGTTTCGTCAGATGAGGATATATATATATATATATATATATATATATATATATATATATATATATATATATATATATATATATATGTATATATGGACGTGTGTGTTGTGCGTGTGTGTGTGTGTGTGTGTGTGTGTGTGTGTGTGTGTGTGTGTGTGTGTGTGTGTGTGTTTGTGTGCTGTGTGCGTGTGTGTGTGTGTGTGTGTGTGTGTGTGTGTGTGTGTGTGTGTGTGTGTGTGTGTTTGTGTGTGTGTATGTGCGTGTGTGTGCGTGTGTTTGTGTGTGTGTGTATAAAAACTTCAGATCGTCTAGAAAAAAAGAAATGATAAACATAATGGTGGTGATGGTGATTGCGTTTAAGATGCAAAGGCTGTGAGTATTTGCTTGGCCAATCTCCTTTCCTGTCTGCCAAACCTGAAGACTCACGTTAGAACCGCTTCTAAATAATAGAGGAATAGACAAGCAGGAATCTAGAGAACCCACAGAGAGCGCTGGGAGATAAAGAGAATTTGAGGAGGTTGTTGTCTGTGTTCTGGACTTAACCTGTAAAACCCCGATAAAAAAAGATAAATATACTTACAGTGGGAAATGGGATTATAGAGGGAAATCTTCAGAGCATGTCCCAAAGATGAGAAAAAGGAGGAAACGCTTAGTAAATGGGGAAATGGGAAAATAGGTTGATAAAGGGAAATCTTCAGCGTATGTCCCAAAAAATGAGAAAAAGGAGGAAACGCTTAGCAAATGGGGAAATGGGAAAATAGGTTGATAAAGGGGAACCTTAAGCGCATGTCCCAAAAATGAGAAAAAGGAAGAAACGCTTAGAGGAAAATGGGGAAATGGGAAAATAGGTTGATAAAGGGGAACCTTAAGCGCATGCCCCTAACATGAGAAAAAGGAGGAAACGCTTAGTAAATGGGGAAATGGGAAAATTGGTTGATAAAGGGAAATCTTAAGCGCATGTCCCAAAAAATTAGAGAAATGAGGAAACTTAGTAAATGGGGAAATGGGAAAATAGGTTGAGGAAGGGAAATCTTAAGCGCTTGTCCCAAAAAAGAGAGAAAAAGGAGGAAACGCTTAGTAAATGGGGAAATGGGGAAATAGGTTGATAAAGGGAAATCTTAAACGCATGTCCCAAAAAAGAGAAAAATGAGGAAGAAACGCTTAGTAAGTGGGAAAAATGGGAAAATAAGTTGATAAAAGGAAATCTTAAGCGCATGTCCCTAAAATGAGAAAAATGAGGAAACGCTTAGTAAATGGGGAAATGGGAAAATAGGTTGATAAAGGGAAAAATTAAGCGCATGTCCCAAAAAATGAGAAAAATGAGGAAACGCTTAGTAAATGGGGAAATGGGAAATAGGTTGATAAAGGGAAATCTTCTGCGCATGTCCCAAAGATGAAAAAAGGAGGAAACGTTTAGTAAATGAGGAAATGGGAAAATAGGTTGATAAAGGGGAACCTTAAGCGCATGTCCCAAAAAAGAGAGAAATGAGGAAACGCTTAGTAAATGGGGGAAAATGGGAAAATAGGTTGAGGAAGGGAAATCTTCAGCGCATGTCCCAAAAAATGAGAGAAATGAGGAGGCACTTAGAAACCACGTGACGACTTCCTCACTTTTATCAAGAATACGGAAGTAGAAAATGGTTCGGATAAGTCCCCCGCTTACCAGACCTTGCAAAGACAGTCTTGCAAAGTCCAGGAAATTCGCGAAAGAGGAAGAAAGAAGGAGTAGAAGAAGTAGGGAGATAATATCGAGGAATAGACAAGCAGGAATTAAGAGAACTCACAGAGAGCGCTGGGAGATAAAGAGAATTTGAGAAGGTTTCAGTCTGTGTTCTGGACTTTGCCTGTAAAACCCCGATAAAAAAAAGATAAATATACTTACAGTGGGAAATGGGATTATAGAGGGAAATCTTCAGAGCATGTCCCTAGAATGAGAAAAAGGAGGAAACGCTTAGTAAATGGGGGAATGGGAAAATAGGTTGATAAAGGGAAATCTTCAGCACATGCCCCTAAAATGAGAAAAGGGAGGAAACGCTTAGTAAATGGGGAAATGGGGAAAATAGGTTGATAAAGGGAAATCTGAAGCGCATGTCCCTAAGATGAGAAAAAAGAGGAAACGCTTAGTAAATGGGGGGAAATGGGAAAATAGGTTGATAAAGGGGAACCTTAAGCGCATGTCCAAAAAATGAGAAAAAGGAGGAAACGCTTAGTAAATGGGGGGAAAAATGGGAAAATAGGTTGATAAAGGGGAATCTTAAGCGCATGTCCCTAAGATGAGAAAAATGAGGAAACGCTTAGTAAATGGGGAAATGGGGAAAATAGGTTGATAAAGGGAAATCTTAAGCGTATGTCCCTAAGATGAGAAAAAGGAGGAAACGCTTAGTAAATGGGGAAATGGGAAAATAGGTTGATAAAGGGAAATCTTAAGCGCATGTCCCTAAAATGAGAAAAAGGAAGAAACGCTTAGTAAATGGGGAAATGGGGAAATAGGTTGAGAAAGGGAAATCTTCAGCGCATGTCCCTTAGATGAGAAAAAGGAGGAAACGCTTAGTAAATGAGGAAATGGGAAAATAGGTTGATAAAGGGAAATCTTAAGCGCATGTCCCAAAGATGAGAAAAAGGAAGAATCGCTTAGAGGAAAATGGGAAAAATGGGGAAAATAGGTTGATAAAGGGAAATCCCTAGCGCATGCCCCTAAAATGAGAAGAAGGAGGAAACTTAGTAAATGGGAAAAATGGGAAAATAGGTTGATAAAGGGAAATCTTAAGCGCATGTCCCAAAAAATGAGAAAAATGAGGAAACGTTTGGTAAATGGGGAAAATGGGAAAATAGGTTGAGGAAGGGAAATCTTAAGCGAATGTCCCTAAGATGAGAAAAAGGAAGAAACGCTTAGTAAATGGGAAAAGTGGGAAAATAGGTTGATAAAGGGGAACCTTCAGCGCATGTCCCTAAGATGAGAAAAAGGAAGAAACGCTTAGTAAATGGGGGAAATGGGAAAATAGGTTGATTAAGGGAAATCTTCAGCGCATGCCCCTAAAATGAGAAAAAGGAGGAAACGCTTAGAGGAAAATGGGAAAAATGGGAAAATAGGTTGATAAAGGGAAATCTTCAGCGCATATCCCAAAAAATGAGAAAAATGAGGAAACGTTTGGTAAGTGGGAAAAATGGGAAAATAGGATGATAAAGGGAAAAATTAAAATCTTCAGCGCATGTCCCAAAAAATGAGAGAAATGAGGAGGCACTTAGAAACCACATGACGACTTCCTCACTTTTATCAAGAATACGGAAGTCGAAAATGGTTCGGATAAGTCCCCCGCTTGCTAGACCTTGCAAAGACAATCTTGCAAAGTCCAGGAAATTCGCGAAAGAGGAAGAAAGAAGGAGTAGAAGAAGTAGGGAGATAATATCGAGGAATAGACAAGCAGGAATTAAGAGAACTCACAGAGAGCGCTGGGAGATAGAGAGAATTTGAGAAGGTTGCAGTCTGTGTTCTGGACTTTGCCTGAAAGACCATAAAAAAAAGATAAAAAAAGATAAAGAAAATGGAAATGAGATGACGTAGAAAGATCTTAAGAATATATACCGAGCATGAGGAAGCCCTTGGAAATACCCAGCATGCAATGGGACCTCATGACGATTTAGAAAACGCCGGAAAATAGAGTTTGAGAAGGATTTTATCTGTGTTACCCACTGTGCTTGAAAGACCCCAGCAGAAGATAAGAGGTAGATTACAACGTATTAATGTGTTATTATCCTTCTTTTCTCTATTGAAACAAGAAAGTGTTCCTTTATCTTCCATAATTACTCCAGTAACAGAAGGGAAGGAAAGGAAGAAAGAAGTGATTCGGGCATTATTTTTCTTTTTTTTTTTCTATTGAAACAAGATTCCTCTATTTTGTACGATTACACCAAAAGCAGAAGATAAGGGTCCACATATTTTATCGTTTCTTCCCATTATTTACAATATTTACTTCAGTATTGTGGATTTTAGTGATTACTTATAATGATCTGTAATTCCCTACATGTTGATTTTCAGTTTCTAAAGACTTTTACTGTAGCATTTATCTGTAAGATTATATATATATATATATATATATATATATATATATATATATATATATATATATATATATATATATACACACACACACATGTATATATATATATATATATATATATATATATATATATATATATATACATATATACATATATGTACATCTTTGTTTCTATCATCATATTGTTTCATTTGTTTATCTATGTATCTATCGTCACCTAATAACCGTGTATTCTCACAGGACTTACAGCTCTTTGTTACATACTTTGTCGAGTTTCGGCGGCATGAAGGTCCTTTAACCTTCTTGGTCTGTGTTCCATTGTCCTCTTTCTTCTCCGAATGGACCAGTAGGGCTTAGTTTATTTTCATGGACGTTTTGTGTTATTTTTCATTGTTCATTTATTCATTTATTTATTATTCTTATTTTTATTCATTTCATTTTTAATTTTTAATCATGTATTCAGTAACTATTGATATAGTTTATAGAGACGTGTCTATTCTATGGAAAATTTATGATAATAAAAAAGTTGAATTTGTGTTACGACTAAACGCCACCATGGAACATTTTCCTAACCATCAAGTCATTTTTCTTCTGGATGTATGATGGACAGTAGCAAATATCTGTATGATCTTTGGCAGTATGACATTAAGGTTTTTTATACCAGGAACAGGGAAGGGCTTAACACTGATCCCATGGTATTTGCAAAATGTCATATAGTTATTTCGTTTCTCTCCCTCTCTAACTCTCTCTCGCTCTCTTTCTCTTTCTTTCTCTCTCTCTCTCTGTCTCTTTTTGTTCTCCTCTGCATATATGCCATTTTATATCTATTGATATATGTACATCTACGACCAGAAGTCCATATACACTACAGCATGGCATGTGTTTGTACGCGTCGCTCATAGATGGCGCAGTATTCGTCACGTCCAAAGTAAGGGAAGGGAAGGGAAGGGAAGGGAAGGGAAAGGAAAGGAAGGGAAGAGAAGAGAAGAGAAGAGAAGAGAAGAGAAGAGAAGAGAAGAGAAGAGAAGAGAAGGGAAGAGAAGGGAAGAGGAGAGGAGAGAAGAGAAGGGAAGGGAAGGGAAGGGAAAGGAAGAGAAGGGAAGAGGAGGGAAGGGAAGGGAAGAGGAGAGAAGAGAAGAGAAGGGAAGAGAAGAGAAGAGAAGAGAAGAGAAGGGAGGAGAAGAGAAGAGAAGAGAAGGGAAGGGAAGGGAAGAGAAGAAAACAGAAGAGAAGAGAAGAGAAGGGAAGGGAAGGGGAGGGAAAAGAATGGAAGGGAAGGGAAGGGAAGGGAAGGGAAGAGAAGATAAGAAGAGGGAAAGGAAGAGAAGAGAAGAGAAGAAAAGAGGGAAGGGAAGGGAAGAGAAGAGAAGAGAAGAGAAGAGAAGAGAAGAGAAGGGAAGGGAAGGGAAGGGAAGAGAAGGGAAGGGAAGGGAAGGGAAGGGAAGGGAAGAGAAGGGAAGAGAAGGGAAGAGAAGGTAAGAGAAGGGAAGGGAAGGGAAGGGAAGTGAAGGGAAGGGGAAGGGGAAGGGAAGGGAAGGGGAAGCGGGCAGGAGGAAGAGAAACATCAAAACGGTGTTTTTACTTCCCCTTCCCTTCTCCATCCCCTTCTGTCATTTACTTTGGACATGACAAAGACTGCGTCACGGACAACGTGTACAAACGCATGCCAAGCTGAGAGCGTAGGCGAACTTCTGTCCGTGAGTGTACATAGATATACATAGTCTTTGTATATGATTGTGTATACAGATGCATTATATATATATATATATATATATATATATATATATATATATATATATATACAGAGAGAGAGAGAGAGAGAGAGAGAGAGAGAGAGAGAGAGAGAGAGATAGATATATATGTATGCATGTATGTATATGTGTATGTATGTATGCATGTATTTATGCATGTATATATCTATATATCTATGTATGCATCTATCTATATATGCATATATATATGCACGCACACATACATTTATATACATTATGCATGTAAATATATACCATGTATATATTCCTACAGAGGTGGCCTAGCTTTGTGGTCCAGCGTTTGTTTTGCAGTCGAGAAATCGTGGGTTTACGCCCGGTCGAGTCAGCTGTAAGTACTAGTATGCTGACTTGAGCACGATGGGGTCAAAGTCGGGACAGAGAAGGAACTAGTCACCTTACTGCTTAAAATCTATCTACAGGTTTAGTAAGCATGTTCCTCTACAAACATGTCCCCAACTTTAACGTGGATATGGGGTCAATTTTGATATATTTATATAAACCTACCTGTTGATAGATTATGTGAAGGTATACGCGACCAAAGTTGTTCTCAGGCCAATTGCCCGAAATGCGTTTGTTAAATGCCTTGTTCATCTAAACTTTAAAACTATAACGATTAAATATAATCTATATAACTATATAACTCGTATATAACTCATGGCTGGAGCGCACTATGTGAATATATTTATGCTTGTATTATAGATAAAAATTCAAATACAGTTTCGGTCAATTATTTTGAAGAACACCTTTGCAGTATTTTGGGTTTAGACACAATTGTATCGCAGTCAGTACATAGTATAGAGATATAACCTATGACATATTTTATTATGGTACACAACAGATATGATATTTACCATTATTTATTATGTAATTAAATAAAAGTAAAATCCTTATATAAACAAGGGATTAGACCGTGACTGTACATCAAAGAGATAAGGATAAAGTGCAGATGAAATTGTGGAAGAAAAGGAAGACATATATTTTTATATAGTTTATTAAAACCTTTTTTTATACAAAAATATACAAAGAAACTTAGATGCTTTCTAGAAACATCTAGTAATTGTCGAACTACTGTTGCAAAACGAACAGAAAATCAACACAAAATAACCAGCTAACAGGCAATGCAATACCTTTTCATCTTCTATCATACTGTTTACCATTTCATCATGATTTCACTTCAGCTACAATTCTACTTAGGATCTGCTCTTTCTTCATCAATTCCATTAGAATCGTATTTGAAATATGAATTGTTAGTCTTAAAGTATTTGATTCATTTTAAGGCAAATTATTATTATTTTTTTTTTGTCACTTGATTCATATTGAGTCAACCAATTTACTTATCTGAAATCACCAAATGTATTAATTTCAGCGTTTGATATCAGTTGCTTTAGAGAATCACTAATACCCTAGAAAATATACGTTTTATCCCCAAAATTCAATATATACGTCACATAAACCCTTTAACAAACGAATATATTTCAATAGCGTATATCAGATGTTTTAGAGAATTACTAATAATTTAGAAAATATCTCTTATCCCCAAAATTCAATATATACGTCACATAAACCCTTTAACAAACGCGTATGTTTCATAGAAAAAGCAGCAAGGAAAACCGCAGCACAAAGTGAACTATGATTTGGCAACAAAAGAGCGACGAGGATGAGGCGATACGGACGCGCAGTTCACAATCTCACGTCAGCTGGTCTTGCTTTTAAGCGGAGTCAGAATGAGGCGGCGTAAGAGACTTCGACGGAGCGTAGTCTTCTACCCTCGGGATGCACGGGTGAAATGGACGGAAGACGCGAAGAAGGAGGAGAAGAAGAGGGAAGAGGAGGCGGAGGAGTGTCCGAGGAAGGCGGAGCGAGACTGAGGTAGCTAAGATCAGAAGATTTTTTTTTTTAGACGAAAGGGTGGGGGAAAAGGGGAGAGAGAAAGTCTAAAAAAACATAAGATAAAGAACTGGAAGGTCTTGTGGAAGGGAAAGGGAGAATGGAGAGCTGGGTGTTGGGGCTTCTCTTACACTGCGGTGAACTTGAAGCGATGGCCCAAACCCTGGCGGGAGAATTCGAGGTTCGCGGGGTAGTCGAAGAGGTTCTGGGGTCCTGGGGTCGTGCTGGTGAAGGTCGGGACGTGGACGGCCTGGTGGTGCAGGGGCTGGTGGTGCACGGGCTGGCGCTGGACTGGGAGAGGGGGAGGCTGGGGAAGAGCCTGACGAATGGGCTGGGGAGGGGGCTGGGGAGCGGGTTGGGCCGCTGGCTGGAACTGCGGCTGGGGCTTGGCGACCGGGGTGGGGTCGTGGTGGTTGGATTTGGTGATCCTGAAGCCGATGCCGGGGCCAGCTGAGGAGGAGAATGGGGTGTGAGCGCATGGGTCCGAAAACGTAGACTTACGGCCATAGTAAAACCCACTATGGAGTTTGGAACACTCCATATCAACAAAAACTCACGCACATATCAAACAAACCTTAACCTAACACGAAAGCCATAGACAAACAAAAGCAAAACTCAATCGGAAGAGCTCTAGTACCTTCGAACTCGGTGCGGAGGAGCTGGCCGCCTTCAGAAGGATACTCCCAGTAGCCACGCCTCACTCCGTTGGCGTCGGTTTCCTCGAAGTACTTGATGCCGTCCTCCTGGTCACGGAAGTTCCCGAAGGTGCTGCCCTCTTGGTAGCGCTTGTCCTGCAGGATCTTGACGAATCCTGCCTCGAACTGCGCCCAAGCTGCCGCCACCAAACATAGCAAAACCTGTAACAACCGATTAAAGATTAGAACTGCCTTTAAAGATTAGAACTGCCTGTTTTGTCGTTGGCTGAAGTATTCGATGCACTTCAGTGTAAATGACATACGAATGGTTCGGCGCCCCAGCAAGTCGTGGTATTTGTTATAGGAATATTAACACTAACAATAAATAAGAACATAAATGAAATCGAAGAGGCCCACACTTTATATGATCCCTGAGAGCGATCACCAAGACTATTAAAACTTGCTCGGGCGTTTAGTTCGGTAAAACAAGCCACCCTTAACTGCTTTCAACCACTGACAGATATTTTACTTAAAATTACACATTCCATATGCACGCTTTTCAAAGGACCTAAATTTAGGACGGGGGAGAGGGAAATCACTGAAAATCCCCTGAAATCGATGGATTACTCTGATGGATTAAGTCGTGACAGGCTTAAGAACGGACTTCAACAGCTGAAAGGCTAGTGATTTACGTATATGGTTGTGCAGCATGCAAATGGATGTTTAAATATACCGCAGGAGTCAATTTCAAAAGACATGCAATCATTCAAAAACAAACTTTCATAATACGCTGAAGTGTAAGTATCTTTCGAGGGAAGATAAATCGTTAATTCCTGTCCAGTTTCAACTCATGCATGAAAACTGAAAAAGAGCTTCCAAACATTAGAACTGAGACGTACCAAGGTCCTCATTCTGGAAGTGTTTCTTGCTCCACTAACCTGAAATCAGCAGTCCACTCTCTATATAAAGGTGAGCGTACCCGTCGACCTTGACAGAGTTGCCTAGTGTTAATTTTCATTAACTGTGTATCTTCATTTTACCAGCTAAGATCATCATCATAAGGTGACATTCTGATGTAAGTTACAAATCTTTTTTTCATAGATTAAGTGTAAAGGTTATAAGTAAGGCCTGCGAATGAGGTAAAGGGTGGCTGGGTGCATATTCACCACAGTAATTATAAAAGCAATATTGTTTTGCGTGTTACAGCGTTCATTACACAGTTGATATCTGTGTCGTGGGGTTTTTGAGATTTTTTTTTTTGTGCAGTAATTCTTGCTATGTGTAAAGCACGCAGAAGCAAACCATACACATAGGGAACCTGCACTCATTTCAACCTGAAGAAATGCTTTTTTTTTTTCTTAAGCAAATCTGGCACACTCCAAGACAGAAGACAAATCGCATTTTTATTCAAGAGAAATATATATAATCGAAATCAAGCCTTTTATACGAATTAATATGATTTATTTATCGAGAATCTATACATGTTCTCCATTTAAATGCGTATCTATAAATTTTCTCCATTAAAATGCACTTCCACTACTTACAAACAACTTTCTTGTTTAGGATTAAGTGAAGGTCGTGCAGGTTGAGCGAGGCAAGAAAGCCTTCCGGTAAGGAAGTACTATGAATAGTAGAGTACGCGCAGGTGCGTGAAGTGAAGCACACATACTCGCATACAAACATTATATATATATATATATATATATATATATATATATATATATATATATGTGTGTGTGTGTGTGTGTGTGTGTGTGTGTGTGTGTGTGTGTGTGTGTGTGTGTGTGTGTGTGTGTGTGTGTGTGTGTGTGTGTGTGTGTGTGTGTGTGTGTGTGTGTGTGTGTGTATAAAATGATTTATCTACTTGTTCGTCTATATATCTGTCTATCTGCATATCTATCTATCTATCCATCGGTCTTTATCTGCATGTATGCTGTGTGTATACATGCAAGCATGTATGTTCACATGTATGTATGCATGTATTTATGTATATGTGCATGTGTGTATGTATGTACATATTTATGTATGTATATGTATGTGTATATATACATATATATATTTACATATGTATGTATGCATATGCATTG
>NC_091580.1:3915437-3917937 GCF_042767895.1 Penaeus vannamei
AGAGAGAATTTCAAGACTTCGTAGATGGGACGTTTACATTCACCCATTTCCTCGAGGATTTTAAGATCCTACAGACTGCAGCAACTTAGACAGTCAAGATGTATGAGAATCACTATGACATTTACATCAGTGGCGAAGGCCCGGGAAGCAACCACTTACTTTTGCCACTACAGGAGAAACTGTCATATGAGATTGCTATGACTGACATCGCCCTTTTCAATGCCAGCCGGATAAAGCTCTCTCTCTCTCTCTCTCTTTCTCTACTCTCTCTCTCTCTTTCTCTCTCTCTCTCTCTCTCTCTCTCTCTCTCTCTCTCTCTCTCTCTCTCTCTCTCTCTCTCTCTCTCTCTCTCTCTCTCTCTCTCTCTCTCTCTCTCTCTTTTTCTCTCTCTCTCTGTAAGCATATGTATGTACCTTATACCCACTCTCTATTATACACGCAGACCCCCCACTAAGCACTCCATGATTCCAAAAGACGAATCAACCCCCCTCAAAAAAAAAATAATAATAATAATAATAAATAATAATAATAGAATAAAAAAAAATCAAAATAAACAAATAAATCTAAACAACACCTACCTGACGCAGACAACACCCCACCCCACCCCCCCTCCTCCCACACAATATCCAGGAAAAAAAAAAAACATAATTAACTTCCACGAGATCAGGTGACGGGACTAAGCTCCAGCCTCTCTCTTTTCCCGGACAGGTATCGTCCTCCCTTCTGTCAATCCTCTTCATCTTCTTCCCCTCCTTTCTTCTTCTCCTTTCTTACCCTAGCCCCTCCCTCCTTTCCCCCCTCACCCTCCTCCAGAGAGAGAGAGAGAGAGAGAGAGAGAGAGAGAGAGAGAGAGAGAGAGAGAGAGAGACAGAGAGAGAGAGAGAGAAAGAGAGAGAGAGAGAGACAGAGAGAGAGACAGAGAGAGAATCTCTTCCGAAATCTCCCTCGCCACCTGTACACAACCGAGAACCAAGAACGACCCTGTCGAGCGATCTCCCTACAGCGGCCACCAGATTCTGTGGCGGGGTTGCCTGTAGCTGTAGGAATAGCGTGTTCCTCATTTTGCTTTGGGAGGAAAAGCGATTCGAAGGCGGGGCGATGTTTCGGTGAGAATGGCAGTTGTTGTTGTTCGTTGTTATTATTATTTTTTAATTATTTTTTATTATTAGTTTTATTATCATTACTATTGTTATTATTATTATTGTTGTTATTATTATTTTTGTTATTATTTTTTTCATAATTATTTTTACTATCATTACTATTCTCATTATTATTACTATTATTATTATCATGATTTTTTGTTATTTTTTTCATTATCATCTTTATTATCATTACTATTCTCATTATTATTACTATTGTTATTATTATCATTTTTTGTTATTATTTTCATTATTATTTGCATTATCATTACTATTATTAGTATTAGTATCATCATTATTGTTATTAATGTTATTATTTTTATTGTTATTACTACTGCTACTACTACTATTATTACTATTACGATCATTGATAGCACCATTGTTATCATCATTAGCAGTATCATGACAATCATTATTTCTATTATCATTTTCATTATAATTCTTATCATTATTATAATAATTATCAACATTAAATCATTGCTATAATGATTATTACAATTCTTCATATTATCATTATTATTATCACTATTATTAGTCATTATCATAATTACTATTATTATTACTATCACTATTGTTATCATTATTTTTATCATCGTCCTCATCGTTATCATTATTATCATTGTTGCTGCTGTTGTTTTGTAGTTTCGTTGACATTGTGGTTGTTGATGCTGCCCTCATCATCATCATAATCAATATCATCCTTATCACCATTATATTTTGATCAATTTACATTTTATTATAACAATCGCATATCTCATTCGACCAACGGATCCTATAGGTCGACACCCCCTCCCCCTCCCCCTTCCCCTAGTATTCGGTGGGAGGGGGGTTGGTAGGGGGGGGGGGCACAGGTCCCTCGCGGCAACAGTGACGTGTTATTTTTTTTTAATTCTTTTTTCTAGTTCTCCCTGGAACTCGATTGATAAAGATAATCCTGGAAAAGGAGAAAGAATAAAGGTCATTATTATAATTATCATTAATAAATAATAAGTATGATATTCTCAGTTCAGGAGAATAACTAAAATTATTAACTAAAACTCAAAAAGTCATGTTGAATCCACAGTTCAAGAGAAGAACTATAATCATAACTAAAACTAACTTTAAAGGTTATATTGAAATAACAATGATTATAACTAGAATGAGCCAAGCAGGTTGATGATATAATGTAACATATAATGACTAAAATCAGCTGACTAGTAGTTAGCATTAACTGTTAATATTATGACTAAAATGAACTAACTCGATTGATAATGTAAAATATTTTGTATCATAACCGAAGAACTAACTGTTAAATCATTATCAAGAAATTATACTGTAATTAAGATTAACTCGATTGGTAAAGCAATCCTAATAAAAAAAGA
>NC_091580.1:3937937-3947937 GCF_042767895.1 Penaeus vannamei
GAGAAAGAGAGAGACAGAGACAGAGACACAGAGACAGACAGAGACAGAGAGAGCTATAAAGAAGAAAAAAAGAGAAAGAGAGAGGGAGAGAACGAAAAGAGATCACGACGAAAATCGGAGCAGATAATCCAGCTGATGCAGCGCGTTGCCTGGAGGTCAGGACAAAGCCCACGAACCCCTGGTGCATCACAGGGTAAAATATCAGATTACAGGTCGCTCTCGGAACACCAGCTCTCGCCAGTTGGTCGGCGTCGAGGAGCTGATACCCACGAGCTTACACACACTGTACCAAGGTCTATGTGATTATACATAGACCTTGTGGAGCACAGATCAATTTAGGTGTCACCCCCTTCTCCTATTTCCCCCCTTCGTTCTCTTTATATCTTTACTACATTTTATTATCGTTATCAGTGCATAGCTGAAGAGAGTGATAGAGACCTCCTCGATTTGCGTTTTAGGAGTTTGAGAAGAAGGGGGGGGGGTGTCATTGAGTAAAGAGGGGGAGTGAGGGTGGGGGTGGAAGGGTGGGGGTGAGGGGGTGGGGAAGGAGGGGTGGCTGTTGAGTAAGGGGGTCGAGGGGGGGGTTGAGGTGGAGGGGGTGGCTGTTGAGTAAAGGGGTCGAGGGGGGGGTGAGATGGAGGGTGACTGTTGAGTAAGGAGTCAGGGGGTTGAGGTGGAGGGGATGGCTGTTGAGTAAGGGGATGGGGGCGGGATGGGGAAAAGTTATCTATTGATTGGGTGGCAGAGATATTGGCAGTGAATAGGTTGCATACGATCTAACTGGTGTTGATTAGGGATTCGGGAGACTAGTATCGAGTAGAAGGGCTTGGAGGAGTTGCTGGTGATTGGGGGAGGATGTGATCTGATTGGTGTCGAGGAGCAGGATGGGATCTGATCGATAATGATGTGATCTGATACGAAGGCAGAAGGATATGATGGGATTCGGGTTTCGGAAGAGGGAGAGAGAGAGAGAGAGAGAGAGAGAGAGAGAGAGAGAGAGAGAGAGAGAGAGAGAGAGAGAGAGAGAGAGAGAGAGAGAGAGAGAGAGAGAGAGAGAGAGAGAAAGATAAATGGAGATGGAGAGATAGGTAGATAGAGATAGATAGATAAATAGGTATTGATAGATAAAAAGATAGATGGAGGTCGAGATAGATAGACAGAGAGAGAGAGGGGGAAAGAGATAGAAAGATAGGTAGATAGAGAGGGAGGGGAAGATCGAAGTAGATATATATATTTATAAATAGATAAAGAGAGTGAAAAGATAATGTATGATCTGACTAGTACTGAAAAGTACTAGTCATTGGGTTTGGGGTATAGGATACGACTGGTATTTGAGAAGGACAGGTGTGATGTGATTGGTAGAGAGGATAGGTTTCCAATCGGTAGGCCAGAGGGGAGGGATGGGGGGGGGGGAGGTCGTGAAACCTTTGGGGAAAATATCATTGGAGAATTTGCTATGCTTTCCGCAGTACTCAGATCAAAATTATATTTTTATATATTATATATTATATACACGATTTTTAAGGAATATTGTCTTATATGAGACTTTAATTTGTTTGATGGAAATTTGAATATTGTATCATAATTTTGATATACAAAGCTTATACAGATTGTTGGCTTTCATTTTTCTTAGTCTCAAAGAGGAAAATTGAGGAAACTGTCGTGTGTGCAGATAAATTTGGTAAAAGTCGATTTCGAGAAAGGATGGTTTTAATATGATTGGTACTGAGCAGTGTGTCCGTAGTATGGTTGGTACTCAGTAAAGGAAGTATAATTAAATAGGAAGAAGGAATGGAAGGAAAGTGAAATAGAAAATTTAATTAACAGCGCTTAATACGATAGAAGATTCAAGTACAGTTCTAATTGGCCCGGGTGATTCGTCTACCCTCTCCTTCCTTTCACTTAAGTCTTATATCTATCTTCTTCTCTCTCCTAATCGGACCAATTATCACCCTAATCTCGTCATTAATCTACCCCCCCACCCCACCCCCACCCCAGCCGGAACCCCAAGTTAAGAAAAAGAAGGAGATTAGTGTACAGTGACGACCATCTTTCCGTACGTGTTTCTGAAGCCATCTTTGGGGGTCACGTCATACCCCCCCCTCCCCCCACCTCCCCCCTTGGTGATCATGTGATGTTGAGTTTGATATCAAATAGCCTTTTGAAATAATTGTCATCATATCAGTATACGAAGAAGAATTTAAATGAATGAAGAGAATGATACGTTACTGTGAAGAGAAAAGGGTATCTATTTTTTGGTCTGTCTGTCTGTCTCTCTTTCTCTCCTCTCTCTCCCTCGGTCTCTCTCTCTCTCTCTCTTTCTCTTTCTCTTTCTCTTTCTCTTTCTCTTTCTCTCTCTCTCTCTCCCTCCCTCTCCTCCCTCCCTCCCTCCCTCCCTCCCTCCCTCCCTCCCTCCCTCTCCCTCCCTCCCTCCCTCCCCCTCTCTCCCTCTCCCTCCCTCCTCCCTCCCCCTCCCTCCCTCCCTCCTCCCTCTCTCTCTCTCTCTCTCTCCCTTCCTCCCCCTCTCTCTTTCTCTCTCCCTTCCTCCCTCCCCGTCTCTCCCCGTAATTGAAATATGCTAACGAGCTCTAAATGACATACCGGCGTGGTTTCCCTAAAGGAAGAAATACTAGGATGTCCATTATTGGCGCCGAAGAATTTGCAAAACCGCGCGAAATATAGGACTCGTAAAATGTAACCACAATGCCACTTTATATTTGCTGTTACTTTTTTTCTCTCCTGTTTTGTTGTTGTTGTTGTTGTTTTTTGGTTTCTTTTATTTCCTTTTTTATTTTAACTTTTTTTCTTCTTTTTCTTAATGATGGAATAGGTATATTATATATTGATTTTGTTTTTCGACAATATATCAGTTTTAAGATATCCATAATAGGGGTATGATAGAATTATATATAAATCGATCATATATTTTTAAACACATCTATGCAATAAACGTTTTCATAGCATTTCAATCGAGAATGCAAACTTAATATAAATCCATAAAATGTTAAAGATTGTTTTAAAATCGAGAATTGAAATTTCTTAACGTTATGCTCAAAAGACAGATGAGTTGCCATGAATCATCAAGTTAGCTTATTTGATAATAATCCTAAACGTGCAATTTGGCAAAGGGTAATTGGCTATTATTCATCTTTTTTATTTTGTTTTGTATCTCGTCTGTTTTGTAGGTTTCTTTAGTTTTATTTTTTTTATTTTTTTATTTATATATATATTTTTTCTGTCTCTATCTCTTTTTTTTTCTTTTTTTTTTTGGTCTTTCAAAATCTTTTTCTTTTCTTTTTCTTTATATAATTTGCCTGTTTTATTTCTCAGGAATATGTACACATTTGAAAGCTTTTTTCCCCCATCATATATAAAAGAATTTTTTATTTTTATTTATTAATTCATTCACACATATATATTCTTTTAATCAAGTAAGAAAATGAAAATGAAACGGTTTACTCCCTAAAAACGAAAGAAAGAGAGAGAGAAAACGAAAGAAAGAGAGAAAAAGAAAGAGAGAGAAAAAGAAAAAAAGAGAGAAAAAGAAAGAAATAGAGAAAAAGAAAGAAAGAGAGAAAAAGAAACAATGAGAAAACGAGAGAAAGAAAGAAAACGAAAGAGAGAAAAAGAAAGCAAGAGAGATAAAGTAAGAAAGAAAAAAAATTAGACCATTAACCCTCAGTTATAATACAGATAAGCACCTCTTGGCAGCACGAAGTTAAAAGGCTCGTGTATAATCATCATCATTTTGTGCAAAACGCACCACGAGCGACTACGCACACACCCCTCCTCCTCCTTCTTTTCCTTTCTTCTTCTATTTCTTTTTCTCTTCCTCCTTCTCCTCCTCATTTTCTTTTCTTCTTCTTCTTCTTTTTCTTTTTCTCTTCTTCCTTCTTTTCTTTCCTTCTTTTTCTTTTTCTTTTTCTCTTTTTCCTTCTCCTCCTCATTTTCTTTTTTTTCTTCTTTTTCTCTTCCTATACATTATCCTCCTCATTATTATTATTATTATTATTATTATTATTGTTATTATCATTATTATTATTATTATTATTATTATTATTATTATTGTTATTATTATTATTATTATTATTATTATTTCCTTCTTTTTCTTTTTCTCTTCCTCCTTATTTTTTTCTTCTTCTTCTTGTTTCCCTACTTTCTTCTCCGTCTTCTTATTATTCTCCTCTTCCTCCACCCTCTTACCCCTTCTTCTCCTCCTCCTCCTCCCCTCCCTTCCCCTCCCCCACCACATATTTCTAAAGATGTTGTTATGTAGCCCAAAGTACACGGTGATAAAACAGCAAGGGAATGCGGATAAAGTATAATGTGACTGTATTTTGCGTCTACATGATGTGACTGTGACATGTAGGGACACATGCCTTCGATGCATAAAAAAACAACAACAACAACAACAAAACTAAAATGCTTTCGAATTGATAGTCTTTTCATGCTTTTATCATCACTCTTTCTCTCTCTCTCTCTTGTATCATCTCTCTCTTTCACTCTCCATTCCCGCTTTTTCCCTCCCTTCTTCTCCCTCTCGCTCTTCCTCTTCCTTCAGGTACTAACCAATCAAGATAGATATTGTTCCTAAAACAAAAAACGTGTTCCTAAAATGCATTCGAATGGATGGTAAATCTATTAAAAATAATGTAAATGAGCTATCAAAAAGGAGAGCTAAATGAAAGCAACGTAGCGATATCGTGATACATAATTATTAACTGAAAAAAAGCTATATAAGTGAGATTAAAGAGGCGTTATCTCAGTTGACCATACACAAAGCGTCACGCAACAAGGTCTTCAGTCACGTCATATATATTTAACGATGGCAGATTATATTTCTTGGCATTGTACGGTGAGTGTTATGGTGCAATGTTGTAATTTCAGTGTAATTAAAGTCTTGACAATATAGCGTAAATGTCTTTATCTCGATTGGCTAATACCTGAAGGGAGGGAAAGTGGGAGAGTGAAAGAGAAAGATGATAAAAGCATAACAAAACTATCAAAGTAACACCTAATATCAGTTCTATGAATTATTGATACAGATAGCTCGATATATATATATATATATATATATATATATATATATATATATATATATATATATATATATATATATATATATATATATAATTGGACTGATACACAGATGGATAAAAAAAAGACACATGCAGATACATAAATACTCTCATCCATATAAATGTATTTCTTGCCAGAATTAAATGCAGTTAGCACAAGGTTTCCAATATATCTGTTGATTATATTGGAAATGTATATGAACAGATAGGATGTGACTAATTATCCATGGCTTTACGATTAATTAAAAATGAAAAATTAATTAAATCATGGGAATGTCTGTGTGGGGCGGGGGGGGGGGTGAAGTGTGTGTGGAATGTGTATGTTTACAATAATCATTATATCGGGGTGGTTAGATTATGCTTTTGATACTATCAGTCCTAACAAGATTTTGTTTTCTATCAGTGAGAATAAGTCAAGGTTAATTGCGTGCCTCCAACTCGTTACAATAAGCTGTGTTTTGTTTCCTATGTTTTCTCAGAGGCTGTGTGGGTTTGTCTAAGACTTTGCACGTCACTCTATTATTAGCGTCACAGCCCCTCTTCCCCCCCCCCCCCCATGCTTCTTCCCCTGACACCCCCTCCCCCCCCCACCGCCACCCTTATGGCCTACCCTTACCCTTACCCCCCACCCCACCCCTTACGCTCTCCACCCCTACCCCTACCCCCCACCCCTTACGCTCTCCACCCCTACCCCTACCCCCCCCCACCCTTACGCTATGGACCCCTACCCCCCCCTTACGCTCTGTACCCCTACTTCTCTCTTATTATTCTTTGTTAGTCGAAGGCATCTCTCCTTTGTACCCTTTGGGCAGCACTCTCGTATAACAAATTTCCTACATTTTACCCCCATTCTCTGTCTTTTATGGTATGGCATTTGTCATTATCTCTGTTTTTTCCATACTTTTGTTTTTTATAGTATGGTATTTGAGTTATTATCTCTATGATTTTTTTTCTTTTCTGTTTTTCCATACTATTGTTTTTATGGTATGGTATATGAGTTATCCTTTTTTCTGTTTTTCTTACAGTTTTCTCTCTTCGTTGAGTTATCATCTTTATTCATTTTTTTCTTTTTTCTGTTTTTCTTACTTAATTTTCTCTCTTCGTTGAGTTATCATCTTTATTCATTTTTTTTCCTTTTTTCTGTTTTTCTTATTCAATTTTCTCTCTTCGTTATGCGTTCTCCTCCCTATAACCAATTTCTTCGATTTGTCTTTACTCCACTTTCTGTATTTGATTAGCATTATCATTTTATTAACATTCATTTTATTTATTATTTATTTTTTAGTAGCATTATTATTTTATTTACCTACTCATTTCATTTATTTTTTTATTAGCATTATTATTTTATTCACCTATATATTTATTTATTATTTTTTTTGTCTGTCTTTCCTTGTGTTCTTCCTTCGGCACGCGTTCTCTTGCCCATTGCCAGTTTCCTCGCTCTGGACTCGCTCTCTTTGCTTCCCCCAAATTTCAGCGACGGGCCTTTAAGTTTATGTTTTCCAAGATGGCAATCCGTCTTACCTTATCCCCCCTTCCCCTTCCTCCTCCTCCTCCTCCTCCTCCCTCTCTTAGCTCCATTCCTCCTCCCCCTTCTCCTCCTCCCCTCCCGCTCTTCCTCCCCAAACCCCTCTCTGAGCTCCATTCCTCCTCCTCCTCCTCCCCTCCTCCTGCCCCTCCTCCCTTCCCCCCTCTCAGAGCTCCATTCCTCCTCCTCCTTCTCCCCTTCCCCTCCTCCCCCCCTCCCCTCTCCCCCCCTCTCAGAGCTCCATTCCTCAGCCTCACAACCTTTCTCGAATTCTGCTCGTTCCTGGCGCGTCAGACTCATCAGCTGAGGGGCGAGGAGGCTCCAAAGTTCCTCAGAGGCTCGGAAAGGCGGTCGCGCGTTGATCACTCATAAAAAAGGGCCTAATTGTACACCGTTTCTTTGCCTCATTACAATATATCAGAATTGTGAGGGCGGGGAGGGTGAGGGGGAGGGGGATAAGGGGTTAGAGGGGGTGAGTCACCTCCTCTCACTCCCTCTTTTTCTCTCCAGACGTGTCTAGTCGACGCAAAACCACGTGGTTCCTTTCTTTTTAAAACCACAAGCTTCACGAAATGAAGTCATCGTCTACTGTTTTTTTTTGTTCTTTTTTAATTTGTTTATTCAAAAGACTCGTCGTTGTGAATTATAGTGAACCGTGAAATGGAATAACGGATGGTTTGTTTTCCTAGAAGCGAGTGAATGATATCAACTTGGGGATGACAATAGAGTTACGTCATCGCTTCCCCTAAGTTGCCTTTTGAACCTTATCTTGTTGTTGTTTCCTCACGAGCGACAAGAACGATAAATTGGGTAGCTCGTTCCAAAAAGACTTTTCATATGATTATTCGTAGACGAAACTACTGATAGGAGTCGTTTTCTTTTGTTTAGCTAAACTTCGAGTCAAATTATGTTTCTTTCTTTCTCTCTCTTTCTTTTTTTTTCTTTCTTTCTTTCTATCTTTCTTTCTTTCTTTCTTTCTCTCTCTCTCTCTCTCTCTCTCTCTCTCTCTCTCTCTCTCTCTCTCTCTCTCTCTCTCTCTCTCTCTCTCTCTCTCTCTCTTCTCTTCCTCCTTCCCTTCTTCCTCTCCCTCCTCACCCGTCCACCTCCTCCTCCTCCTCCTCCTCCTCCTCACCCGTCCTCCTCCTCCCCTTCCTCCTCCACCTCCTCCTCCTTCTCCTCCCCTTCCCCCCACCCTCATCTCCTTCGTACACACAGCAAGGCTCCCATCACCAAGGAGAGAGACTCTGGTGTCACGTGTTTTTGTCAGCTGTGTAGATTTTCTTAGTCACCGCTGCACTACTACTGGGGGGATGAATGAGCGTTAGCAGGGAGCTCCAAGGGCAGCGGGGCCACATGTGTCTCGCCGCGTCTCTTACAATGTGGGTGTTGGATATTTTGGTGTTTGGATATCGCGCTGTTGGGTCCGCAGTTCTCCTCTGTCGGATGCGGGGAGACTGGCTGTGTGTGTGTATCTGCGAAGGGTATATATTCTCCTACGGTGATGGGAGTGGGAGAGATGGTTTCCAATGGGGAGAGTAATGACGTTACTTTCTCCCTCATTAACGGTTTGGAATTTTCATTCATAAACTTCTGGATTAAGTCATTCATCCGAAAGCTTTCATCTGGTTTTACTCGGCCAGCGGGAAGGGGGAAAAGTGATAAATGCAAGGAAAGGCAATACACACACACACACACACACACACACACACACACACACACACACACACACACACACACACACACACACACACACACACACACACACACACACACACAGATATATATATATATATATATATATATATATATATATATATATATATATATATATATATATATATATATGAGACTGAAAATATGATATTCATAAGAGTGAAGATATGATATGAATAAGAATATATAGTACAAAGAATATACCGCAAATACTGATACGACAGAGACTGAAAATATGGCACAAGATTATAAGTAATAACAATATTCCTAAAAAATAATAAAGGCAAGACTATTACAGATCGAGGGCAACAAAGAAGGAAAAAATAACAGCGAGAAACAGACCGAGAACAAGATACAAGTAAACAACACACGACAAAGAACCCGAGACAACGATGGGAAATAATTGTCCTCTTTTGGGGTTTAGGAAAGAGGTCTGTGTGGTTGGCCGAGCATGAGGGCGAGAGGGCGAGTGGGCGAGAGGACGAGAAAGCGAGAGGAAGAGTGTATGAGAGGGCGGGAGGTCAGGAGGGCGAGTGTATGAGAGGGCGAGAAGACGAGAGGGAGAGAGGACGATAGGACGAGCGGGCGAGAGGGTTAGTGGGCGAGAAGGCGAGAGGGCAGGAGGGCGAGTGGGCAAGAAGACGAGAAGACGAGAGGGCAAGAGGACAAGAAGGCGAGAAGGCGTGTATGAGAGGGCGAGAAGACGAGAAGACGAGAGGGCGAGAGAGCGAGAGGACGAGAAGACGAGAGGGCAAGCGGTCGAGAGGACGCGAAAACGAGAGGGCAAGAGGACGAAAGGGCGAGTGGGGGCATCATTCAGTACCCACATCTATCGTCGGACATGACTCGCGAGGCTGATAACTTCCTCGAGGGCAAGAAGGGGGCATAGTCGAGGGGAGAGCGAAAGGGGAACCGACAAAAGGAGAGTCAACATTTAAGGGAGAGTTTCCTGGGTAGCATTTCTCAGCATTAGCGAAGGGGGAGATGCGCTATTTAGGTTTTTGAAAAGTTATTTAGATTTTGTTAAATGGGTTATAGAAGTTTACATAGATTGAAGTGATAGAGAGAAGTGATATATCTATGGATTATAAATAGGTCATTGCTGGGCACACATTCACATAGTTATTATATATGTTTTATATATAGTTATTATATATCATGGTTATATCTTTTTAAGGTATTGTCTGTCTATCATCTACCTGTCTACCTAATCTATCTATGTATATTACTTAATAAAATGATACTGAAACAGTCATTTGATAATATTACGTTGAATTTTAAATTACTTTTTTAGAATATGTTATCTCTGAGCACTTGATAAATAGTTGAGAATGCGTTAATATTTTTTTCTATAATTTATATGATTATTTACTATGGATACCAAAATAAAATAAGACAAACCCTCTCCCTCTCTTGACATTATTCACACTTATACATCGTACTCAAGTTACAAGAAAGAGAATTCCACGAAATCTAAAAGTGATTGTTGCCAAAAAGGTAAAAAAAAAAAAAAAAAAAAAAAAAAAAAAAAAAAAAAAAAACATATAGTCAGTGGACATATAAACCTCATGCCAGGAAACTATTAAATGAAGCAGAAAGATGAAGAGTTCATGACCGATCTACATTTAGACTTTCCCTGAATCTTGCTGTTCAATCTTGCCAAGTCACAATCTCTTCCCCT
>NC_091580.1:3955437-3960437 GCF_042767895.1 Penaeus vannamei
GTCTCTTTGTCTTTCTGTCTGGGTCTATATATGTGTTTATCGGTCTATATTTTTCTTTATCATATAATTATTATTCTTTGTTCTTTATTTATTCCTGTCCTTTCCTTGTTCTTGATCTTTATTCTTATTCCTTATTTTTCCTTATTCGTTTTCTTATTGTTTTTATTACCATTACCTTCGCCAAGGACTACATTTTCGGTAAAGTTGCTTAGTTAGTAGTTAGTTAGTTAGTTTTTGGTTAGTCGGTTAGCAGGATAACAGCAGCAAAAATAGTAATGGTAATGATAGTGATGATGATGATGATGGTGTGGTGATGATGATGGTGATGATGATGTGATGATAGTGATGATGATGATGATAGTGATGATGATGATGTGATGATAGTGATGTGGTGATGGTGATGATGATGATGATGATGATGATAGTGATGATGATGATGTGGTGATGGTGATGATGATGTGATGATGATGATGATGATGTGATGATAGTGATGATGATGTGGTGATGATTATGATGTGGTGATGATTATGATGTGGTGATGATGATAATGTGATGATGATGATGTGATGATAGTGATGATGTGGTGATGATGATGATGTGAGCCTGAGGTGTGTCAAACAAACAAACAATCACTAATGCCATGAAAGTTTGGTGATCCGAACCCTGATCCGGGTCCAGGAATTTTAAATGTAATTCCTCAAGTGTGAATATTTTTATTGCACCAGTTATTATTATCATCATTAATATGGATATGATAGTGATAATGATAACAATAAGGATAATAGTAGTAATGATGATAATGATAATAATGATAATTATTGTTATTGTTATTATTATTATTATTGTTATTATTTTTATAATGATTCTTATCATAGCTGTTTTTAAAATTATCTTATTGTTATTTTTATTATGATTATAATGCCAATGGCAATAATAGTGATAATAGTTCTTCCTATTTTTATTATTATCATTATCATTATTAATATCATTATTATCATTATTGATATCAATATTATCATTATCATTATTATTATCATTATTGATATTATCATTATCATTCTATTTGCGATTATTATTATACTCATTACTGTTATCGTTATTACTATTATTATTATAATCATTATTGTTGCCATTATTATTATTGCTATTAATGTTATCATAATGATAATAATAATGATAACGATAATAATAAAAAATAATGATAATACCAATAATTATCATTATCATTATTGACAGTATCATTATCATAATTATCACTATTATCATCGTTATCTTTACTGTTATCAGATATTATTATTATTATTAATGAATATAGAGAAATAATATGGAAGAAACACACACACAAAAGACACACACAGAAGCTCCCCTTTCTCCGTCTTATGTACCCCCTGAAGAGGCTACAGAAGTCTTACAAGACAGTCACTGAACCTCCTGTTGTGAGGCTTCTGTGGGCAGTGTGAATGAGGAGGAGTTTTGAGTCACAGTGTCAAACTCACTCACACAGTTATTTCTGGGAGATCCTCATAACTCACTCACTCACAGTTATTTCTAGGAGATCCTCATAACTCACTCACTCACAGTTATTTCTAGGAGATCCTCATAACTCACTCACTCACAGTTATTTCTAGGAGATCCTCATAACTCACTCACTCACAGTTATTTCTAGGAGATCCTCATAACTCACTCACTCAGTTATTTTTAGGAGATCCTCATAACTCACTCACTCACAGTTATTTCTAGGAGAAGATCATCGAAGATTTTTTAAAAAAGAAATTTGGTCTGGTGGGTTTGCTGTGTTAGTTCTGAGGGAAGGGTTATTATCATTACAATTATTATCATGGTTGTTGTTTTGTTGTTATCATTAGTGGCATTGATATTATTGTTATTATCATTGTTATTATTATTATCATTATTATCATTATTGTTACTATTATTATTGTTATTATCATCATTATCATTTTTATTATTATTATTATTATTATAATCATAATTATTACTATTATTATTATTATTATTATTATTATCATTATTAATATTATTGTTATTAGTATTATTATTATTGTTGTTATTATTATTATCATTATTATTATTATTATTATTATTATTATTATTATTATTATTATTATTATTATTATTATTACTAGTAGTAGTAGTAGTAGTATTGCTGTTGTTATTGTTACTATTAGTAATAGTAGTAGTAGCAGTAGAATCATCATCATCATAATTATTGATATCATTATCATTATTAACAATTATCAATATCATTATCACCATTGTTTTATTATTGTTATCATTCTCATTGTTATTATCATTATCATAATCATTTTTATTATCATTTACTATTATTGTTTCTATTGTTGTTATCATCATCATTATCATTGTTGTTAGTATTATTAGCATTATCATTGTTATCACCATTGTCATTATCATTGTTGTCATTATCATAACTATCATTACAACTAATATCATAAATATTCTCAAAGTGAAAGTGTATTTAAGATGCTTTTGATTGCCCGAAAGCAGTATGCCGGATGACATTAATGTATTTCAAATAACTTGCATCATCAATCTGTCATATATGCCATAATTATCATCACGAACTCGTCAATTAACAAAAAAAAAATCATCACCACCCTGTCATTTTGGCATCAGTCAACACCAGACACATATATGCCTCGTAACAGAATGAATAAATAGACAGATAGACAGATACGCAAATAAATAGATCGATAAACCGAGTGAGTATAGAAGGAGGGAGGGAGGGAGGGAGGGAGGGAGAGAGAGAGAGAGAGAGAGAGAGAGAGAGAGAGAGAGAGAGAGAGAGAGAGAGACAGAGACAGAGACAGAGACAGAGACAGAGACAGAGACAGAGACAGAGACAGAGACAGAGACAGAGACAGAGACAGAGACAGAGACAGAGACAGACAGACAGAGACAGAGACAGAGACAGAGACAGAGACAGAGAGAAAGAGAGTGCGCGTGCGTGTGAGTATGCATACGTGTATATGTCCGTGTACGTTTGGGTGAAACACGTACTCTCTTGACGACAACCCAAGTATGCCGTCTTTTCCCTTTTAAGAAATAAGATACTTTGCCTTCAGCCGGATCTGCCAACCAGCGAGTCGGGCTCAAGGTGTGTCCTGAGAGGCGACCTTGCTTATTGTGGCGAGAGAAGGGGAGAAGGTCAAGGTCGAGGGGGACCTTAGATCCTCTGGGGCTTGTCGTGACCTTTCCCGCTGCAGAAATAATGGAGAGGCAGATGTATGTATACATTTAGCGATCAGATGCGAATAAATGAGGAAGGTAAAGTAGATCTAATGGAAAAAAAGAAAGAAAGAGAAAAAAGACAACACGTGGAGTATATGAGATGAAGGAAAAGAAAGAAAAGAAAAAAAGAATAGAAAGAAAGATTGTATAGTTGTCAAAAGAAATGAGGATTTATGAAGTAATTAAGAAATGTCTTAAGAAGAAACAAGGTTTTATAAAGAAATAGAGAAATGTCTTTATAAGAAATAAGGATTTATGTAGTTAAAAAAAAATAATAAGAAACAAAGTTTTATAAAGAAAGAGAGAAATGTCTTTATAAGAAATAAGGATATAAGAATTAAGGATTTATAAAGTAGTTAAGAAATTTCTTAATAAGAAACAAGGTTATATAAAGAAATAGAGAAATGTCTTTATAAGAAATAAGGATTTATGAAGACATAAAGAAATGTCGTAATAAGAAACAAAGTATTATAAAGAAATAGAAAAAATGCCTTTATAAGAAATAGAAAAATTCCCAATAAGAAATAAGGATATAAGAATTAAGGATTTATGAAGTAGTTAAGAAATTTAAAAATGTCTTTAAAAGAAATAAGGATTTATGAAGGCATAAAGAAATGTCCTAATAAGAAACATTCATTTACACGATAACCAATTTTCAACCTTCACAGTAGCTTTCGAAATAAGGTTTTTATAAACAAATTAAAAATGTATTTATAAGAAATAAGACTTTATGAAGGCGTAAAGAAATGTCTTAATTTACGCTATAACCAATTTTCAACCTTCACAGTAGCTTTCGAAACAAGTTTTAATAAACAAATTAAAAATGTCTTTATAAGAAATAAGAATTTATGAAGGCATAAAGAAATGTCTTAATTTACGCGATAACCAATTTTCGACCTTCACAGTAGCTCTCTCTTCCGGGGTCTTAATCAGAATAAATTCACTCCGACGCGCCAGCTCTCTGTCATATAGACGAATCTCCGTGGCTTCTGCTCCTGGCTCCTCCACCCTCATCCCCTTCTCCCTCTCCCTTTCCTCCTTCCCCTTCTCCCTTCTCTCTCTTCCCTCCCTCCCTCTTTCCCCCTTCTCTCTCTTCCCCTTCTCCCTCTCCCTTTCCTTCCTCCTTCCCCCTTCTCTCTCCTCCTCTTCTCCCTTCGCTCCCTCCTTCCCCCTCTCCCCCTTCTCCCTCTCCCTTCCCTCCCTCCTTCCACCCTCTCCCTTCCCTCCCTCCTCCACCCTCACCCCTCTCCCTTCCCTCCCTCCTCCACCCTCACCCCCTCACCCCTCTCCCTTCCCTCCTTCTTCCCCCTTTTTGTCTCGCTGTCTCCCTATCCTCTTCTCTTTCCTATCTCCCTTCTCCCTTTCCTTTTTCTTTGTACCCCTTCCCCTCTCCTCTTCCCTCTTCCACTCTCCATTACCCCCTCCTCTCTCTTCTCTCCCATCCTTGCCTTCTTCCCCTTTCACACCCTCAATCCACTCTCTCTCTCTCCTCCTTTCCTTTCTTCTCTTCTGTTCCCCTTCCACTTTCCCCCTTCCCATCTCTCTCCTCCTCCCTCTCTCTCTCTCGCTCTCTCCCTCTTTCCCTTTCCTTTTCACCCCCTCTTCCACTCTCCCTCCTCCTCCTCCTTCCTCTCTCCTTTACCTCTCCTACCCTTCCCCCTTCCTCCCTCCCCCCTCTTACCCTTTCCTCCTTCGTCCTTCCCCCCCCCCCCCCCCACACACACACCTCCCTC
>NC_091580.1:3977937-3992937 GCF_042767895.1 Penaeus vannamei
CTCTCTCTCGACGTGTAACAGACGTGTCTCGCTTTAACATCCTCCAAGAGAGCATACCAGGAGGAGTGAAAAACACGCTCATTATCCACGATACGACGCCAGAGGATTTCGGATTCTACAACTGCACCGCTAAGAACGGCTACGGGTCCCACATGGCGGAGATACAGCTCAAAAGACAACGTAAGATTGAATTGCTTTTGTTTGTTGGTTTGTTTGTTTTGTTATTAGGTTAGGTTTTGTTTTGTTTGGGGGGTGGGGTTGCCTGAGGTGGAATGAGGTTCGTTCATTGGATGTTTAGTTCGTGTGGAATAGCATTTGTTTGTATCACGTTGCTGCTAAGATTTCGACATGAGTAGAAATGACAAAATGTTCTAGAGTGTTTGATAAAGTGTCAGAGGGAGAGAAGAACGAAAATAATATGCATAGAATAGGTTTTACGGTATGGTGAGACAGCAGTTTTGAAATCTTTCTGTTGTCTCGTCTTTAAGTAAAACCATTTTTGAAGATGAAACACAGAGCGGGATTTCGAAATTGACGACTTATATTTTAACAAACCCTTTTTCCCAAGAATTCAGAAGTCCAAAAGGCTTCTTTTACAGCTTAGCTATATAGAAAAATTCAATAATAACGGTTCTTTATGATATTATTTCCTCAGAAATTCCGTTCGTGTCCTTATTGTGTTGATCTAAGGTATTAGTCAGACAAAATTGTGTCCGTGAAAAGTGATAGAATTCACAATGTATAGAACTATCTAGATTCCCCTTCAGTAACACTCTGAATGTTTCAACAATGATACGTAAAATATCAAAGGCTTTTCAAGTGTGTGTTATTGACGTTTCTGCTTTTTTTGTGATTTGGATTTTCTGAGCAGTGTGCCACCTGGATAAAGAGATGGCTATTAAGATAGCCTTCAGAGGTCAGTGGAAAAAGTAGGGTTGCTTTTTGGGTCACCTGCTTATCCTGACCCCGGGTAGGATCTCTGCTACGTGTGAATGTCCTTTTATCCTATTAAATCCTAATGAACTGTACCAAGCAATAGGCCATTATTATTATTATTATTATTATTATTATTATTATTATTATTATTATTATTATTATTATTATTATTATTATTATTATTATTATTATTATTATTAATTATTATTATTATTAATTATTATTATTTATTATTATTATTATTATTATTATTATTATTATTATTATTATTATTATTATTATTATTATTATTATTATTATTATTATTATTATTATTATTATTTTGATTGTTCATTTTAGTTATTCATTCTATATTACTGTAGTGCTAAGCAATGTAGAAAGTGTATACCCGTGTCCCGTGGTAGAATATTGTCTCGGCTGAAGTAAGTCCATAATCAATTTAATTTAATTTCAATTGTCTCCCTTTGTCGATGTTGAAATGCTAGCGCTGTCGATGTTGTTGTTATGTCGGTCTTAGTTTCTAATTCCAGAAGATTAATTTCGTAAAATAAGAATTAGATCCCGTGCTAGAGTCAATTGAGCAGCTATATAATATTTTATTTTAAACTAATATGTTATTATTATTATTATTATTGTGGTATTTATATTCAACATTTACTTTATTTCCATTTATTTTGCATTTAGATAAAAATACATATTTTTTAATGCTATATAAAGATGTTAAATCCCAATGACGGTGTAATTTGTATTTTATTATCGAAATGCAGAACTTATGACTTTGCGGTATTCAAATAATAAAATTAATTACAATGTATTTGTACGCATGTGTGTGTGTGTGTGCGTGTATGTGTGTGTGTGTGTGTGTGTGCACAAAGACATACATTCATGTGCGTGTGTGTGTGTACGGTCGAGAGCAGCATCCCTTTTTTTGTAGTTTCTTTCAGCAACCTTTTAAACATGTCTCATCTCATTAGCGTTCACTGGGTTTTCCTTTTTTCTTCGTTGTTTTTTTCGTCTTTTTTTGCGATCTCTTTATTTCTCTCTATCTCTTTCTCTCTCTCTTTCTTTCTCTCACTCTCTCTCTTTCTATTTCTCTCTCCCTCTCTCTCTCTCTCTCTCTCTCTCTCTCTCTCTCTCTCTCTCTCTCTCTCTCTCTCTCGCTCTCTCTCGCTCTCTCTCTCTTTCTCTCTCCCTCCCTCCCTCTCTCTTTCTCACTCTCTCTCTCTCTCTCTCTCTCTTTCTCTCTCTCTTTCTCTTTTTGTTTCTGTTATTTACTACTTTTACTGTCATTAAAAATAATCAACAAAAAACTGTCATTATCACTGCCATAATTATCTTTACTGTTATCATTGCCATTACTATTATCATCCTCATTATTACTATCAGTACAACCATTACCATTACTACCATCATAATCATTATCCATTTGTTTATTTCATTATTTTTTAAATTCTCCTCATGATAATCATCGTCCATTTGTTTATTTCATCATAATTTTTTTTTTTCATCATCCTCATGATAATCATCGTCCATTTGTTTATTTCATCATAATTTTTATTCATTTTTTCTTCTTCATCCTCCTCATGATAATCACTGTCCATTTGTTTATTTCATCATAATTTTTATTCATTTATTATTCTTCATCCTCCTCATGATAATCATTGTCCTTTTGTTAATTTCATCATAATTTTTATTTAATTTTCTTCATCCTCATGGTAATCATTGTCCTTTTGTTTATTTCATCATCATTTTTTTTTCATTCTCATGATAATCATTGTCCTTTTGTTTATTTCATCATAATTTTTATTTTTTCTTCTTCATCCTCCTCATGATAATCACTATCCATTTGTTTATTTCATCATAATTTTTATTTAATTTTCTTCATTTTCCTCATGATAATCATCGTCCATTTGTTTATTTCATCATAATTTTTATTCATTTTTTCTTCTTCATCCTCCTCATGATAATCATCGTCCATTTGTTTATTTCATCATAATTTTTATTTTTTTTTTTTTTTCATTCTCATGATAATCATTGTCCTTTTGTTTATTTCATCATAATTTTTATTAATTTTTTCTTCTTCATTCTCCTCATGATAATCATTGTCCATTTGTTTGTCATCATAATTTTTTTTTTCATTCACATAATAATCATTGTCCTTTTGTTAATTTCATCATAATTTTTATTCATTTTTTCTTCTTCATCCTCCTCTTTCCGCAGAGAGCCTCCCTCTCGTGACGACCCTCGTGGCCATCATCGGCGGGATCCTGTTCCTCGTGGTCGTCATCATCGTCATCGTCCTCTTTAAGAAGAAGGGAAAGGGATACAAGGGTAAGAGGAGGAGGAGAGATGGAGGGAGAAACTGGGGGAGGGAGAGAGAGAGGGAGAGGGGAAGGGGGTGGGGGAGAGGGGGAGGGAGGGAGGGAGGGAGGGAGGGAGGGGAAGAGAGAGGGAAGTAGGGGGAGAGAGGGAGAGAGAGAAAGAGAAAGAGAAAGAGAGGGAGAAAGGGAGAAAGGGAGGGAGGGAGGGAGGGAGGGAGGGAGGGAGGGAGAGAGAGAGAGATGGATGGAGGAAGGGAGAATGAATGAGGGAGAGAGAGAGAGAGAGAGAGAGATGGATGGAGGAAGGGAGAATGAATGAGCGAGAGAGAGAGAGAGAGAGAGGGAGGGGGAGGGGGAGGGAAAGAGAGAGAGAGAGATGGAGGGAGGAAGGGAGAGTGAGTGAGTGAGCGAGAGAGAGAGAGGGGGGGGGGAGGGAGGGAGGGAGAGAGAGAAAGGGGAAAGAGAGAGGGGGGGAGAGGGAGGGTGGGGGAGAGACGAAAGAAGAGAGAGAGAGGGTTACAAAGGTAAGATGATGAGGGTTAGGGTGGGTTGGGTGGGCTTCGAGTGGGTGGGCAAGAAGGCAACAGGCTGACGGAGGGGAAGCGGTGTTGTAATGTTTGCTTTATGTATGTATATACATATATGCAGCACACACACACACATAAACACACATATATATACACACTTATTCCTATATACATATATATGTATATATATATATATATATATATATATATATATATATATATATATATATATATATGTATATATATATATATGTGTGTGTGTGTGTGTGTGTGTGTGTGTGTGTGTGTGTGTGTGTGTGTGTGTGTGTGTGTGTGTGTGTGTGTGTGTAAATACACACACACACACAAATATATAAATGTTTATATATATATATATATATATATATATATATATATATATATATGTATGTATGCATGTATGTACACACACACACGCACACACACACACACACACACACACACACACACACACACACACACACACACACACACACACACACACACACACATATATATACACACATATATATATGCACATGCACACACACACATATGTATGTATGTATGCAAACACACACACACATACTATGCATACATTTATATACATATGTTCATTAGGTGTGCTATTAAGTTCATCTGTGTCTTAATTTGCGTTTCTCTAAGCCCCTCTGACCATCCCGTGAGCTGCCTATACTTCCACAAAAACAAAATCGAAAACACAACCGCAATCCCATACAAAGCAGACCACAATCTAACACTCCCTTGTCCCTCCCTCAGACTCCGGCCTCGAGAAGCACAGCATGAGGTCCAGCGACCGCTCCTCGACCCACGACTCGGTGCTGAAGGTCGAGACCCGCACCGCCACCGGGTCTGACCTGTCTCCCTCCGAGGATGACGACTACAGCTCGCACGACGACTGGGACTCGAATGCCACCGCTGCCACCAATGCTCGCCGCCACGAACACTTCCGCTGCTCCGCTGGCGATTATGGAGAGCTTATATTTTCCCCGAAGGTTAGTGTGTGTTGTGACGATGGTTTGTAGAAGTTAGTTGGGTTGTGGGATATTTAGGGCAAGGGAAATCGGGGACGTAGAGTTTTATTTCTATTTTGGGGATATGGGGTATGTTACTTTCTGAAAGTTAAAAAAATATATATATTGATCTCTATGTTTTTTTTGTTTTTTTTAATTTCTGGTAGATCTTATCTAAAATTTCATTATCATTATCACTGTTATTATTGTTGTTATCGTTATTATAATCATTATTATCTTAATTATTATACCTAATGAAATATCAAACCACTTGTGACCACTTTCTCCTAATAACAACCAATCCTTTCGCTCCCCACCAGGACGGCCCCAACAACAATAGCGGGGGCTACGTGCAGTACGTGGACTACTCGAGGGACTACAACCCGCCCCCTCCTGTCAGCTACAACCGCAACTCCGTGTACTCCACCGGGGCGCCCCTGAACAACGTGGACCCCCGCTACTCCGCCGCCTACGGGAACCCTTACCTCCGCGTCCCCGCTAGTTCTCGGGCGGCACACGGCGTCTACGGGACAACCGGCGGCGCTGGCACTGGCACTGGCGGGGCCCCTCCTGCTGTGCCTCCGCCGCCGGCATCGTCGCTCGGGGGCACGGCGGAGAATCTGTACAATGGAAACGCCGCCATCCTCAGTAATAACCTCAACAATAACAACGCGAATTATGGTCAGATGGGTAGGCCGAATATACAGGCAAGCGGAAGCATGAACAATCAGTATATTATGGTGCCGCAGGGAGAGCTGAGGCACGGAGTGCACGGGACTCACATATAAAGCGGCGCCTCGGGTTCCATTAACATTCGAGAGCCTCAGGAAACAAAGACTTGACGCTTCGTAATTGCTGCGAGAGAAAGAAAGAAAGAAAGAACACAGCACAACGCGTGTTTCGTTCACACAGTGTGGAAAAAAAAGGAAACTGAAATATGTATGTTTCATTCTACTGAACGATATCTTCTCGCAGTGAATTGCAGTGTTTTCCACATATTTTTTTTCTTGGTGTTACCTAGAAAAGAAAAAGCTTCGGTACAGCTTCATTTCGTGATGGCTGGGAGACCGCGGTGGGCGTTCACCACCCCTTCTTACCGACAGCGAATGTGTTACCAAAGTTTATGCGAACCAAAGATTATTGGCTTGAGAATTTGCCGGGAGAGACAGGGAAGGGATCTTTGCTGTAAGGTTGGTTGGAAGGTGAAAGGGGGGAGAGGGAGGTTGAGATGAGAGAGGGAGAGAGAGAAGAGATAAGAGAGAGAGAGAGAGGGAGACAGAAGAGATAAGAGAGAGAGAGTGGGGGGGGGAGAAAAAGAGAGAAAGAGTGAGAGAGGGAGAGAAAAAGAGAGAAAGCAAGAAAGAGAGAAGAGGGGAGACAGAGAACAAGAGAGAAAGCAAAAGAGAGAGAGAGAGTGTGAGGTACAAATGAGAGAGAAAGAATGCGGAGCGAGGGAGAGAGAGAGAGAGAAAGAAAGTATTATACTATAATTGTTAGAAAGACCTCAAATGGCCAGCACACCATTATCACACATATACACTAGTGCTGTCCTTATCACAACCAACACCCACATTTTTCATCATTAGTTCCACATTGCGCCCAAAATCATGTTAAGCGATGCGCAAGTGCCTGCTAAGAGACATTTTTATTGGCCATAATTTATTTTCACAATCTTCTAATCCTGTGACTCATTCACTCTTCTCATCCGTCTGAGATTCAACTCACATCATGCTCTGATAATGCAGATAGAGATAAGGAATAAAGCAAAACAAAACAAAAAAAAGAATGCTCATTTAGGTTGTAGGGAATGCATCCCAAATAGCCCCTTAACATAATGAAGTTTGTGTGTTCACATCTACAAGCAAAGATTTTTATGATCATTATCTTTTTTTTTCGGTTTAAGATATGAATTCTCGGAAGGAAATTTAAATTAGTTTGATGATGGTAAGTGACTACTAGTCAATGCTCCACACGTAGTTCCACAGAATTATCGTGTTGGAGCAATTAAACCAAATTCGTGTTGATTTCACATTGCACTGTATAGAGGGCGTAGCGGTCCCATTCGCAAACCACCCACCAACCCTATTTGCTATGTGTTTTCATAATATGTATTTACTTTTTACAAATAAATCTTGTGAAAGAAATAAGAATTATTTTATTTCATACCCTTCGAAAATGTGTGATTTATAACTTTCACAAGTAATATTGTATTCAGACCAGTATTTGTATTGTATTATTGTTTAGCGTTACTATTATTATTGTTATTGTTACTATTCTTATTATTATGATTACTATCATAATGATAATAATAATGAAGATGATAATAATGATGATGATGATAATGATGGTGACAATTTCAACGTACAATTTGAACTTGCAGTTCAGTCTTTATACCTACTTATAGTCATAAATTTAACCTTTAACTAAGTTATTGTACTTTATCCCAGGTCACTAAGAAAAAAGCAGCACCTCTTCTGAAATAAGGCTTTACAAACTGAAAATACGATATTGATACAAGTTCTAAATAAAACTGAAGTAACTTAAAATCAAATTATGTCATTTATTTATTGGATAGACCGATCGAGAAATGAAAGAAAAGGGGAGAACGTTAAAGAAAAAAGACATGCCAACAGAAGGAGAGAGAAGAGAAGCAAAGAGAAGAACAGAGAAAGAGAAAGAAAGAACGGGAGAAAAAAACAGACAGGCGGAGAGTGAGAGAGAGAGAGAGAGCCAGACAGACAGAGACAGAGAGAGAGAGAGAGAGCAAACAATAAAATCGCAGCAAATACCCAATAAATCACACCGATTTTTGTTGACATCACAAACACATACAAAATTGTTTCTCACCTTTTTGCTTCGCTCGGTTCATAAAAAGAAAAATATACGCATTAATGTTTGTGCTGCATCTCTGTAAATCTAACCCAGAATCTACATGTGAATCGGTATTAGAGGTAAAGGATTAATCATGAACAATTAAAAAGCTACTTGGACACGCCACACAACTTTATATCAAAGTATTGGAATCCAGCTGTAATCCTCGATCTGATAACGCAGATGTGCTATCATGTTATAAGGTTGTCATTAGATCGCTTAACGAGCAATAAACCGATATTGAGACATTAAGCTTGTCTGTGAGGGTTAGGGGAATGGGGGGGGGGGGCAGAGAAAGTTAGGGTAGATTTATGTTATGGAAGTATTAAATAACACACACACACACACACACACACACACACACACACACACACACACACACACACACACACACACACATATATATATATATATATATATATATATATATATATATATATATATATATATAGATATATAGATATCATCATCATCATCATCATCAGCCTGAGTCAATCCACTGCAGGACGTAGGCCTCTCCATACATATATATATATATATATATATATATATATATATATATATATATATATATATATATATATATATATACATATATACATATATACATGTATGCATGTATTTATGTATGTATGTATACATATATACATATATATGTAAAATTGCATAAACATATACATATACATATACATTTATATATATATATATATATATATATATATATATATATATATAAATGTATATGTATATATATATATGTATATATATATATACAGATATATACACATACATGTGTATACATAGGTAGATATGTATACATATATACATACATGTATGTATACATACATATACATATATATATATATATATATATATATATATATATATATATATATATATATATATATAATGTGTGTGTATGAAAGATTCGTAGGATAATAGGAAGGAGGGAGAAGGAAGGAAGACAAGAAGAGCAAACAGAAACCAAACCGAAACAAGAGGAAGAAGAAAAGAAGGAAAAGAAGAAGAATAAGGAAAACGAAGTTATGTTTATAGAAAGAAACAAATGAAGTCGAAAGTGAATTAAAACAAGAACAAAATAAGATAAAGCAAACAAAGGAGTAGAAAAGGTTCTATATAACTGATGCAGAGATCTTATCAAGGCAACTCATCAAGTGTCATTTGCCTCAGTATCTAAGCCTAAATTCGATGTTATGGAATTTCACTTACACCAATTTTCCTTTTTTCAGAAGTAGACAGCATAGACTGCGAGCCAGAAATCATAAGCACGGGAATTTGAGGTCCGTTTTTGCATTAGAGTGGCAACCTGATATTATGTGATCTAGGTCAATTTGCGGACGCTGAATTCAAATTTGCCGGTTGCCACGGTGTCCTCAACCAATGGAGGGCGCGAATCTTATTTTTGCTCGTTTTTTAGGGTTATGAATTGCTTAAAAAATAGATTCTTTTGCAGCAACATTTCCCATGAAAACGAATGACCATTCAACACTTTGCGTGTGTGTTTTGTACTGTTTCTTTACTTTCGGCCGTGCTATTTGTCAAAACATGATTTGTTTTTTAGTTTTAATTCCATTTGTTATAATAGATATCTTGTTCATATTTGGATGGCATGCTTGTGATGTCCAGGACCCTGCTTTTCATCGAGGTGCCTGTTGCTAGGAGTGGTTTGCAGTCAGGTAATAGGATAGCATTTGCCAAACGCAGGACAAATACGTTATTATCAAGACCGAAAAATGACGGTGTGGTGTATTTCACAGTCACGCATGCGGCATTGGTCTTGTGTCGGCCTCTTCGTGATCTATCTCCAGTTCTCCCATACCTTCAGAAGTAACAATACTGTCCTGTAGGTGCAGGCGATGGCACTTTTCACCATGGGAAACGTAGATTTCCATGCTCATGGGAATCGGTGCATTATGTCTGCTCCATGGTTCAAAGATGACCTCTAGAAGGGCTTCCTTATTCTCCCTTCCTGCGAGGACCTTTACCATCTGCTTGGGGAAGGGTTAGTCTGACTGTACAATTCTCAATGACTGTACACGTTCAGTTTCTTTGTGCTGATGGCTGGATATCTGTCACCAACAAAGTCAACACGAGTGCAGTGCATCGACTTTCCAATGGGAACGACCGTTCTTGGCAGCACTTCTTCCAACTTGCTGATTTCCTCCGATTCTTCGCAAACTTGCCAAACACGTTCGCGTGCGCCGCCAAGTTGACTTCAAACTTCCTTTACGTTATGTTAGTGGGATCGAACTGGCTTAGGATGGAGGTTGCAATAGCGCCCTCTATTGACTTGCCAGAATAATGCAAACGAAACATCTTTAGGGGGGGTTATTCAATCTTTATTTTTCACACCAAAGAGCTTCTTTTGAGGTTTGCAACATCCACATTATTGATTCATATACTGTCATGGATTCATACGAGCAAAAAAATAAGTTGCCACTCGCCACTCTCAACGAACCTGCAAGATTGGCTTTCTGGCCCACGTTTAGAGATGCAACTCGGAAAGTTGCTATAATAAATATTTTTTCTTAATTTTCCTTTCAAAAGTTTATTTGTCGCATGTACATAAAAATACACGTGGACAGGTATAATAACTAAGCCAAATTGATTCATACATAAACCAAAATGCATTATATTTCCTTATAAGAATAACCATGGTATGTTAATTGTGTTGATTATCTTCCTTCTTTTCTGTCTCATGAAAAATATAAACAAAAGCGTATCCATCCACTCTTGGTGAACTGTCGGTAGGTAGGCCTATGCCCTGCCTTTAAGCGGAAGGTAGGCCTATGCCCTGCCTTTAAGCGGAAGGTAGGCCTATGCCCTGTCCTTAGGCGGAAATGTACTCGGTGATGATTCGTAGATCGTCCAGCGCGACCAAATTGTTCATGTCGCTGCCTAGATCTGCCTCAACCACAATCTGTAAAACAAAGTTATTGTTGTTTAATTCCCCCTCTTCTTAAACTTCTCTCTTCCCTTTCCTCATTCATCCACTCATTTTCCCCCTTCCTCTTTCCCCTCATCTTAAACTTCTCTCTTCCCTTTCCTCATTTATCCAGTCATTTCCCCCCTTCCCCTTTCCTCTCATCTTAAACTTCTCTCTTCCCTTTCCTCATTCATCCATTTATGTCCCTCCTTCCCCTTTCCCCTCATCTTAAACTTCTCTCTTCCTTTTCCTCATTCATCCACTCATTTTCCCCCTTCCCCTTTCCCCTCATCTTACACTTTTCTTAATGCTAGAATAAGCTGAGACATTCCCCTCGCCAATATCGACTTTGAAGTGGGAAAAGGGTAAGGTGCAGAACCTTACCCTTTTCCTACTTCAAATTCAAGAGGTAAACAGACCTGGAAGGCATCTTCCGTTTCGTCAACAGGGATATAATATTGCTTGTCGAGGAAAATCCAGTCAGGGTTGTCGACATCTCCGTACCCCGCAAGGTTAAGGAAAGGGAGGTCGTCGTATGCGCCATTTACAGACTTCTTACGTAATCTGGCGGGTTAATACATTGGCAATTATGTGAAGGAAAGAAGAGAATAAAAAAACAAATTTAAAAAGAGCAAGAGATAGGCAGATAGGTAATGAAAGAAAGTAAGAAACGTTGGGAAATAACGATGTGAATACAGATATTTCAGTCATTTTGTTCTCGAAGCATCTGGCTAACCTGAGAGCTGCAGGGTAGACGACTGAGCCACGAATCCAGAACTTAATATGAACTTTCTTCCGCTGACCCGCTTGGATTGGAAAAGCTGGGGATTCCAGCGAGATCACACCTGTAACGCAACAATAATTAATAGTAAAAGTTCAACGTTGATTATACACAGGAATCATTTTTGTGGAAAGCTGTATTACTGATACATACAGGAGGCGACGTAATACTAGTAGCTTATGTTTTGTCTTCAGTTCACCGTCGCATGTGAGTTCACAGTCAAGTTTACAGTCTGTGCTACTACACAACAGTCTTAATTATAAGATATATATTAGAATTTGATCCATCCTATTGTTAAGGCAAACTGTCTTTTTTACCATCCATCTTGGAAATAAATCACAAGACGAGTGCACTGTTTTAGCCATTGATGAGATGATTTCGAGAATGCATATGCAACCGCTTGTGCTCACCTGAGTGGATGTCGAAGCGGTTCACGAAGAGGAAGTTCTTGCCGTCAGAAGGTTTTGGGACGTACAGCGAGGGATCCAGGTCGCTCCAGCTCTGCAGCACCCAGCGGCCGCCGTCCATGTTGCCAGTAGACCAGCCTGTGAGATGTTTCGTACAGCTTAAGGTTCTTGACACAAAATATCCATTTTTTTCATACTGATTAAGGTTCTTCACACAAAATATCCATTTTCTCTTCACGCTTTACAGTTCATTTCTTTTCTTTTCTTTTTTAATGTGTCATTTATATATTATCTCTCGGAAGATTTATCATTGGACTCGTACACAAACTCACGAGTTCTGTTTTTCACTTACCGAACAAACCATTCTCGAAGTCCACTAGGTTAGCAAAATCATTCTGAACAGCCTTCACGCCTTCCAATTCAACCTTGTTAACGGCCACAGAGTTGTTGGGGTTGCTGCCAATAGATCCCTCTTCGGTGGGACAAGGAAATGTATGATGCATTTATGTTTTTTACTGTTAAGTCTATATTCATATTTGCTTGCAGTGAGATATGATGCATGGTGTTATATGTCTACATATTGTTTAGCAGCATAGCCTCAGCCTTGACTATGCCAGTGTTGTCTAAACATTTTCGCCTATCCTACCCTTTATTACGTTCTTGTACTGTTACGTTATATTTAGGAAAATACAAATGATATACTAATTATGAAAAGACTACATTGTAGGAGCATTGGTCAATAAAATCGAATTTAATACATGAATAAAAAAGATGATTCATAGAACATGTGATGTTTCTGTTTGTTTGTGTGTGTGTGTGTGTGTGTGTGTGTGTGTGTGTGTGTGTGTGTGTGTGTGTGTGTGTGTGTGTGTGTGTGTGTGTGTGTGTGTGTGTGTGTGTGTGTGTGTGTGTGTCTGTGTGTGTGTTCCTTGTTTGTTCACATACCCTTATGATACCCTTATGTTGCGGACCCCAGTTTGGACAATACTGTACTATGCCATCGTAACTCCTTACCTAAATTGAGGGTGAAGGTTTGACCAATGGTCATATATCTCAGGGTGGCGCTATAGGCAATCCATTTGTGGTTTTCCTGGTCGCCAAACGGATCCAGGTTCATTACAGGATTGATGTCAAATGTACTAAAACGTAAACAGTAATTATTAATTCATCTTCATGTATTTTCAATTTATTTCGCTGACGTGCTTGTCTATATCGAATTGGGATCACTTATAGAACAAAAAGCCGTTTGTACGATTTTTTAAAAAGAATTTCTAAGGAAACCTCACCTGAAGTCAGTTCGCTTCCTGACCTTCAGCTGAGTAGGGAAGTCATGCGTCCCATCCATCCAGAAGGTGATCTTGACCCTCACAGTCTCGCTAACGGCCTCCAGCAACGGACTCTGAGCAAGGGTTGTCCCTGTGACCGTCGGAAAGCAAACCGTGCATCAGTAAAATATCCATCACGTGCAATGTGCAAGAAATATCAGCTGCGATTCTGCAAGAAGGAGATACGAACCCGAGAAGACGTGGGTAGGGAAGACCTGCAAAACCTTCGCCCCCTCAGGAGGCGCTGTCACGACGTGGTCTGTGTTGTCGAAGGTGACTCTCCGCCAGGCAGCTCCGTTCATCTCGCTCAGAGTCCAACCCTGAACGCTGGACTGGAAATCAAAAATGAGTGGTCCTGACGGTCCTTCGGTCGTGGGGGCTTCTGTTGTCTGTGGCTCTGTTGGAGCAGCTGTTGTCTGTGGCTCTGTTGGAGCAGCTGTTGTCTGTGGCTCTGTTGGAGCAGCTGTTGTCTGTGGCTCTGTTGGAGCAGCTGTTGTCTGTGGCTCTGTTGGAGCAGCTGTTGTCTGTGGCTCTGTTGGAGCAGCTGTTGTCTGTGGCTCTGTTGGAGCAGCTGTTGTCTGTGGCTCTGTTGGAGCAGCTGTTGTCTGTGGCTCTGTTGGAGCAGCTGTTGTCTGTGGCTCTGTTGGAGCAGCTGTTGTCTGTGGCTCTGTTGGAGCAGCTGTTGTCTGTGGCTCTGTTGGAGCAGCTGTTGTCTGTGGCTCTGTTGGAGCAGCTGTTGTCTGTGGCTCTGTTGGAGCAGCTGTTGTCTGTGGCTCTGTTGGAGCAGCTGTTGTTTCTGGTTCTGTTGGAGCAGCTGTTGTTTGTGGCTTTGTTGGTCCAGCTGTTGTTTCTGGTTCTGTTGGAGCAGCTGTTGTTTCTGGTTCTGTTGGAGCAGCTGTTGTTTCTGGTTCTGTTGGAGCAGCTGTTGTTTCTGGTTCTGTTGGAGCAGCTGTTGTTTCTGGTTCTGTTGGAGCAGCTGTTGTTTCTGGTTCTGTTGGAGCAGCTGTTGTTTCTGGTTCTGTTGGAGCAGCTGTTGTCTGTGGCTCTGTTGGAGCAGCTGTTGTTTCTGGTTCTGTTGGAGCAGCTGTTGTCTGTGGTTCTGTTGGAGCAGCTGTTGTCTGTGGTTCTGTTGGAGCAGCTGTTGTTTCTGGTTCTGTTGGAACAGCTGTTGTCTGTGGTTCTGTTGGAGCAGCTGTTGTCTGTGGTTCTGTTGGAGCAGCTGTAGTTTCTGATGCTGTTGGAGCAGCTGTTGTCTGTGGCTCTGTTGGAGCAGCTGTTGTCTGTGGCTCTGTTGGAGCAGCTGTCGTCTGTGGCTCTGTTGGAGCAGCTGTTGTCTGTGGCTCTGTTGGAGCAGCTGTTGTCTGTGGCACTGTTGGAGCAGCTGTTGTCTGTGGCTCTGTTGGAGCAGCTGTTGTCTGTGGCACTGTTGGAGCAGCTGTCTGTGGCACTGTTGGAGCAGCTGTTGTCTGTGGCTCTGTTGGAGCAGCTGTTGTCTGTGGCTCTGTTGGAGCAGCTGTTGTCTGTGGCTCTGTTGGAGCAGCTGTTGTCTGTGGCTCTGTTGGAGCAGCTGTTGTCTGTGGCTCTGTTGGAGCAGCTGTTGTCTGTGGCTCTGTTGGAGCAGCTGTTGTCTGTGGCTCTGTTGGAGCAGCTGTTGTCTGTGGCTCTGTTGGAGCAGCTGTTGTTTCTGGTTCTGTTGGAGCAGCTGTTGTCTGTGGCTCTGTTGGAGCAGCTGTTGTCTCTTCACCATGGATGTCAATCTCGATCTGATCAATGGCACATCCGTACATGAGAGAGCCAACGGGCGCTGCGTTGCCATTGTAACAGAAAATAGCCATCTGCGATAGAGATAAATGG
>NC_091580.1:4005437-4010437 GCF_042767895.1 Penaeus vannamei
TATATATATATATATATATATATATATATATATATATATATATATATGCATTCAATAGAATTTATTATTCCACCCAAAAATATGATTTTATGACAGAAAACCTGTTCTCTTCCCATGCTATTAAAAGATAATACTTTTACTGCTAAATATGAATGCAAAGAGTCTTGATTACCCACAAGAACTAAGAAGATGATATGATAATTTTGAAAACCTGTTAATGCTTGTAGAAATAAATGAATAATGAGGGATAGCCTCATCATTATTCATTTTTGCCCGGACAATGACAGGAAATTTCATTCCTGTAGCTTCGGCCAAAACACTGTCTCTCTACTCTTTGTTCCATGAATTATACTTTAGAATTTTTTTTACTGTACTTTTCTTAAAATAACTTGGAATATCATTGAACAATGCAGACACAAAATCAACAGGAGTGGAACAAAGTTACCGCTTCATCAATTAAACTGATATTTCATCTAATCTACTACCGCATCACGGCCATTGCGATATGTGAATGATGCACGTCGTAAATGGAATATTGCATGTGATAATCTTTGAAACTTTGGCGTTGGTTTGTACTTCGGCAGTTGCACTTAGGCGGGTTTAATTAAATGCCTTTCATGTGCACGTTTGCCATTAGTGGGTAGAGTTCACCTTTCTGGGTTGGTCTGAAGGGGATCTACGGAGGTCCAACGACTAAAATCTTGGTGAGACTTGAATCAAATTCTACAAGATTCTTCGTTCTCGTACTATAGGACTCGTTATGGAGCAAGAAGCTGTAGCAAGATGACCAGCAGCAGGAGATTACAGGATTGCTTGTTATAATACAGTAATGAAGGTTCGTGTAATCATCGTTAACAGACAGAGACGGTCCTCGAATCCCTGTGAACAGAGGTCGGATAAATGAACACTAAATAGCCGGTTTGCATATTCCGACGGCATCATTATGAAGGGAGTTTAACATATTACGAACGATGGGTTTTCCGTATGAATATGCTTCACATCCAATGATGGGCATCGATACACAGAATTGTGTAAGGCGATACTTGCAAATTGGCTAAAGCGATTCCGATACATCGATTCTTCGAAGACAGTTAAAGCGAGAGAGACAGAGAGAGATAGAGAGAGAGAGAGAGAGAGAGAGAGAGACAGAGACAGAGAGAGAGAGAGAGAGAGAGAGAGAGAGAGACAGAGAGAGAGAGAGAGAGGGGAGGGAGGGAGGGGGAGAGAGGGAGAGAGAGAGAAAGAGTGAGTGAGGAGAGAGAGAGAAGCGAAAGGGAGGGAGGGCGGAACAGAGAAAAGCTCAGGTTGTCAAAAAGTTTAATTTCTGAAGCAGTGCATGGCAGACGGACACCGAATTTCCATGTGTGTAAGGGATATGTACATAAGCCTGTTTTTATGATTTCATATATATATATATATATATATATATATATATATATATATATATATATATATATATATATATATATATATATATATATATATATATATATATATATATATATATATATTTACGCACACACATTCACCCACGCACACACACGCTCACGCACACACAAACAAACACCGTTGACCCAGCGTGCCACCTATATGGCACTGCTATTCCGACACGTTTTCTGTGTTCAGCAAGATGACACAGAGAACGGAAATTCTAAGGGGGGACAAAAATAATAAAGGCTTGTCCGGCCCTGACGCTGGCCGGACAAGCAATCAAGGACACGAAGAAGATAGATCCACCTTCCTTACAGCAGCCTCCACGCCGACACTCACATGACCCTCAACTTGTCAAATTCTCATAAGCCTTAAGTAATTTGGTGCCACGGTTTCCTCGCTCTCTGCTCGTTTTTTTTTCCACGAAATGTGTTTTGACAGGTGTTCTGGAGAGTTTCGTCTCAAGCGTTCGCACAAATAACAGAAAGAGATAAGCGGGTGTATATATACATATATATATATATATATATATATATATATATATATATATATATATATATATATATAGAGAGAGAGAGAGAGAGAGAGAGAGAGAGAGAGAGAGAGAGAGAGACAGAGAGACAGACAGAGAGAGAGAGAGAGAGAGAGAGAGAGAGAGAGAGACAGAGAGAGAGAGAGAATTCGGTAACGGTACCAAAATTTTCCTAATTTAAGACAATTAACTGCTTTTTTCCACGAAATGGGTTTTGACAGCTGTTCTGGAGAGTTTCGTCTCAAGCGTTCGCACTAATAATAGAAAGAGATAAGCAGGTATATATATATATATATATATATATATATATATATATATATATATATATATATATATATAGAGAGAGAGAGAGAGAGAGAGAGAGAGAGAGAGAGAGAAAGAGAGAGAGAGAGAGAGAGAGAGAGAGAGAGAGAGAGAGAGAGACAGAGACAGAGACAGAGACAGACAGAGACAGAGAGACAGAGAGACAGAGACAGAGACAGAGAATTCGGTAACGGTACCAAAATTTGCCTAGTTTAAGGCAAGTAACCGCCAATGAGTTCTTTTGTTTGCTTTTACTGAAGAGTCACCCTGACACGGCGATGCCAGCGAGTATACTTAGGCCTACAATTCAGGGTTAAATCACCTGTATGAATATATAAATATATAGTCCGTATGATGATATTATGGGAATGCTTTCAATTCTAACCCTGTATAAGAGTCCGTGTTCTATCTTTATTCACAATGACAGTGCGTAAGTTCTTCATATTCTTTCATGATCTTCAACATGAGAAACTAAAGAACAAAAAGATAAAAGTAGCCAGCGGCAGCATACATCATGGGGCCCTTTCGTGATTTCCAAATACGTGGGGGATGACGCAAGGAGATAAGCAAGCGACTCGTATAAATAGTTGGCGAATGTTACGCTCGCCATGGTCCACCTGCCGCCATGACGTCTCGGGGTCTTCGCAAAGTGTCCTTCTTCCTCGGCCTCTGCCTCGCCGCCCACGTGGCGTCGGGCGAAGTCGCCAGGTCCTTCGTCTTTGACTTCAAAAACGACATGGAGGGATGGTTGTCCTACAGAGGGTCGTGGCGCTGGTCGGATCGTGACAGCTTGGCCAACACCCTCCCCGCCGATTCCATAGATGACGGCTTCGCTGTCGTGGACACGGTGGGCAGCGACGAACTGTACACCCCGTACTTCAACGCTACCTCCGGCGCCACCTTCACCCTCACGTTCTTCCTGCGATCGCGCTGGGAGGGCTCCAACAGCATGTACGTCGACATGCAGAAGAGGGGCCAGCAGATGACGCTGTTCATCGATCTCAACGACTACTCCAGTCAGTTCTCCAGCTCTTGGATTACTGTGACGGGAGAGATTCCTCCTTCCGAGGAAGATGTTATGGTGAGCATATCCAGTATCTGTTCGTCATTTGATTATTTTTTAATCCTTTCACTCTATCTTATACTAAAACGCTTTTGCACAAATACATTACTTATATAACAATGATATGTACTAAAATTGGGTATTTGAATTGCCAGCTAATCGTGTTCTGCTACAATGGAGACGTAGCTCCTGCCGGCTCCCTCATGTACGGCTGTGCGATCGACCAGATCCAGATTGACCTTCATGGAGACGAAACAACCACTCAGACTTCGACAGTCGCTACGACCACATCTCCTGAAACTACAGATGCATCTACTAAAGCTCCAGAGACAACAGCTGAACCCACTGAAGCCCCTGAGACAACAGCTGAACCCACTGAAGCCCCTGAGACAACAGCTGAACCCACTGAAGCCCCTGAGACAACAGTTGAACCCACTGAAGCCCCTGAGACAACAGCTGAACCCACTGAAGCCCCCGAGACAACAGCAGAACCCACTGAAGCCCCCGAGACAACAGCTGAACCCACTGAAGCCCCCGAGACAACAGCAGAACCCACTGAAGCCCCCGAGACAACAGCTGAACCCACTGAAGCCCCTGAGACAACAGCTGAACCCACTGAAGCCCCTGAGACAACAGCTGAACCCACTGAAGCCCCTGAGACAACAGCTGAACCCACTCAAGTCCCAGAGACGACGGAGGGACCAAACAGGATACTAGAGTACAACTTCCAGTCCAGTGTCCAGGGCTGGACGCTGAGCCAGATGAACGGGGCCGCCTGGAAGAGGGTCGAGTTCGAGGGCGCCAGCCACCAAGTTTCGCCTCCCCCTGAAGGTCCCTGGGTTCTGCAGGTCTTCCCTGAACACATCTTCGCAGGTAGGTGACGTAGCAAGGAACAGGGGATACTGAATGAGATGGAATTGTGAATATAATTACAGTAGAATCCATGGGCTTGGTGTTGGTAGTAAGAATGGTTAATGTCGGTTTGTTGTTTTATGCATCTTAGTTACGTTACTGTGACATGACTAAGATAAAGGGGAACTATTTAAGAACGGTCACACCTCCAACGTTATTTTTGAAAAAAGAGTTTATTTCTTTTGTAAACGATACACTGGGATAAAAACTTCTATGGGGACTGTATATATGCAAGATCAGTTCCGTAATAACCCTCGTTTACATAGAAAAGGAATGAGGCGAATTCCATCAAAACCTTTTACTAAAATAACAACATACTACTCAGCCATGGCAATGAAATCTTCTCCTTCATATTAAAGGAACCGCCCTCGCTCAGAGCCCAAAACTCAGGGCTATCGGAAACTCACTGACCGTCGACCTCACCTTCTGGATGGACGGGACGAAAGACCTCCCCACCAAGTTGAAAGCTCGTAGACGGGAAGGGTTCAGGTGAGTAAGGCGCAAGCGAATGTGCATTCACTTGCAAGCAAGCACTCTTACGGAGGCAAGCATTCATTCATTATATCAGAAAATACAATTACAATAACAACATTCATCAAATACACTCTCTTTTGATGCAGTACCTTTGACGTCGAACCAATTATGAACCTTGATCCGTACGGAAACCAGATGAACTACGAATGGGTTATGTTCAGGGCCTCCATCCACGATCTGGTCCCCGGAGAAACATTTACAATCACTCTAGGTCGGTCGTTAAAG
>NC_091580.1:4017937-4020437 GCF_042767895.1 Penaeus vannamei
GAGACCCACGTTCGAGACTGTTCCATGCCAAGTGTGGAATCACACGTAGGCCTATTTTTCACTAGGACTTTTTATTTATAATTTGAATTTTGTTAATTTCATCGTTTTATTTCTGTTAATATGAATGATAGATTTAACGGATATCGGAGTAATATGAAATGTTAAAATCTATGAACTTATATGCAAATTCATTTTTTCCAGTGAAGTTCCAAACTAATTAACAAATAAGTGTGTGTGTGTATTTGTGTGTGTGTGTGTGTGTGTGTGTGTGTGTGTGTGTGTGTGTGTGTGTGTGTGTGTGTGTGTGTGTGTGTGTGTGTGTACATATATATGTGTGTATGTATATATATATATATATATATATATATATATATATATATATATATATATATATAATATACGGTTTACCTTTTCTTAGGATAGACTCAATCGCCTATTTAATCAGCATTTATTACTACTACACAATCGTTCCATTTGTTTTTGCTCGTATATGAATATGCGTTTATCTGCAGTTCAGTCGCTTTATTTATTTTTTTCTTTGTCTTTGTTGTATTAATTGTATTGATATCATCTTTTTGTTTCCCTGTTTTCCTTGTTTTTCTCTCACTCTCTCTCGTGTTCTCTAACAGTCTGTCAATCTATCTATCTCTATCTATCTAATTTTATATCTCTATATATCTATCTATCAATCAAATAATATTGACAACAGGATAACCTGAGGTTTACACATTCAGTCTCAAAGAGGCAGCGAATTTGACCTCTTTTTTTATATTGTTTTTTTATTTACTTTTTGGTAATGCTAGAAACTTCTGTTGTACTTTATATATTTGACATCTTAAAGCCAGAGTCAAGTACGATTTTTCTCTCTTTTGTAATATCTTTCAAGGCTTCAGTTCACTTATGAATAGAGTATATGAATTCTTTTGGTTTTACAGTGAATATTTTTAGTTCCTTAAATTGCACCAATCATATACACCAAGCATTAACCTTGTGACATAGTCTTTTTTTATTTTGTCTTGCATTTTACTTTTTGGCAAAGCTAGAGACTGCTGTACTTTATAAGTGAGACATCCAAAGGCAGAATCATACATTTTATGTGTGTGTGTGTGTGTGTGTGTGTGTGTGTGTGTGTGTGTGTGTGTGTGTGTGTGTGTGTGTGTGTGTGTGTGTGTGTGTGTGTGTGTGTGTGTGTGTGTGTGTGTGTGTGTGTGTGTGTGTGTGTGTGTGTGTGTGTGTGTGTGTGTGTGTGTGTGTGTGTGTGTGCGCGCGCGCGCACACGCCTATGCGTGTGTATAGTCGCTCTGGAAAAAATCTAGTACCTTAATTTCCAAAATCAACATACATTTATATAGAAGAAATGGCGATAGATCTATCAACTTTATGTAAAACTGACAGAGACATACTCATCATCAGTATTATTATCAGTTATTAACTATATTATTATTATTATTATTATAACTGTTACTTCTATTACCACCCTCATTATCATCATTATTACCATCATTAGCATCATTATTGATATCATTAATATTCGCATTGCTATTATCATTAATTCCTTAATATTACTGTCATTGCCATGGTCATTATTACCATTATCATTATAACTATTATGAACTATCATTACCATGATTATCACTGTCTTTACCATTGTACCATTATTATGATCATATTTGCTGTCATTATTGGCATTGTTTATATAAGCAAGTTTTATTGTTACTACCATTGATATCTAATTCTTATACTGTTATTATTGCTCCATTGGTCATCATGATCGGCCATGATAAATGTATATAGAAATCTAATTTTTCTCTAAATTAACCTGCTGATGGTTACACATTTAGTTTCAAAAGGAGACAGCTTGTTCGCCATCTTTATATTGCCTTTTATTTTTTCTTAATGTCGATGATGGAACCTTGTTTTTCATAGATTATACACCCATAGGCCATAGTCAAGTAAAATCCTCCTTTGGTGACATTTTTTCACAGCTTCAGGAGGCAAGCAAGCAAGCAAAAAAGAAAGAAAAAAAAGGTTTCCTGCATTTTTTTGTTTGTTTGCTTGTTTCTTAATTTCCAGCAAGCATATTTACAATCTTCAATTTGGTAAGTCTATGACCAATATGAAATCGAAATCAGAGTAGATCGCACCACAGTTTGGCAGGCAGAAAGAGAAAAGGGGATTACTGTAAATAGATATAACATTTTTCCCTAATAAGAAAGCCCTTATAGTGTAGTGATTAACACGACTGACCCTAAATCAGATCTTGGGTTCGATTCCCGACAAGGACAACCCTCGAACTTTTTTTTTCTTCTTTAAACGTAAATCAATGGAACTCGTATTGTTTTTTATTCAAGTTCATTATAAAATACGTGTTCTGTTATCATTCGTTCCTTAAGTCTGCCTGATGTAGTTTACCGCGATTAAGTAACGAACCAAACTACTGGCCGTAAGCAACGAAGGTGTGATAAGCCTTAAAAGAGATATACACACCACACCATCTACT
>NC_091580.1:4027937-4032937 GCF_042767895.1 Penaeus vannamei
CATTTACCATAGATATCAAAGACTGATAACAGAAAACCTTTTGAATAGATGGCTTTGAAATGTGGCTTTCTCTCATGCATCACTGTCTATACTTGTTCAATTTGACTTGATAATTCATTAATAGTTGAATGTCATTTGGATTTAATTAAAAATTGCATGACTCTTGAGGAATAGCCTCTGTGATAGAGGATATACTTAATAATCTCCATACAAATGAAGTATGAGTAGAGCCTGATGAAACCCGTGGGCATGTGGCTGTCATAACAAGTCCATGCGATGTGGAAGGTAATCGATCTGGGGTCTCAGAAAGGTGACACGAAGTTTGGTAGCCTGAAGTTCTGGCTACCACAGAAGATTGCATGTCCGCTTTGTCGAAATGATCTGATTGTCTGCTGCAGCAGTTCGCTAACACATTGGAGGTCCCCCTGACAAACTGAGTGAAGATCTTGACAGTGTTTCCCAATGCCCATTCTAAGATCTTTTGAGCTTCTGTACTGAATGTTCTCAAAGTCATGCCCCTTTTCTTGGCCAGATATGATGGTGTTGTGGCATTGTCCAAGAACACATCAACTGCCTTGTAATATCCCTGCGAAGTGGAGGAGGCCTAGACAAATTGCTTGGAATTCCAAGATGTTGATGTGCAGGAATCTTTCATATGTTGTCCATATTCCACTTGTTGATTCCTGTAGAAGTGATGCTCCCCAACCTTTTACTGAGGCATCTGTGTAAAGGTGCGAGTCTGAAGGTACCATCTAAAAAGATAACCACCACTGAAAGTATTAAAGAATATTGTTGCCTTAAGTGGATGAGGGAGGACATGTGGCCTGTAAGTATCATCCACTCTTTGGCCGGTGGACGGTTGTTCCTGAGAAATGATCTATAAGGTAACAGAGGTTTTCTAGTCTTTTCTATGTTGGAAAAACCTTCAAAAGAGGAGAATGAATTTCCATCCCCCAAAAAATCTTCATCTGAGTTGGGATGATTGTAGATTTTTCTCAGTTTATTATCCCCAGTGTGGAGCACAAGTTGGTGAGAACCTTTATTGCCTAGTGGGCTTCCTGTTGCATGGTAGCTAGAATATGTCACTTGTCTAATTTTTTGAGGGGGCAAATTCCCTGGCAATCTAAAGCCATCATTCTTGTTAAACCAAAGCCATCATTCTCATGAAGACCTGTGGAGCTGTGGACAAGCCAAAGCAGAGGGCCCAAAACTGGGCTTGGTGTTCTGCATGTATTGGAAGGTGAAGTGATGAAATCACTCATTACAAATTCTCAAGAGTCAATATTTGTTGCCTAGTATATCTCCTCAGACAGTGCTGTAGTCGCACGACACACACGTCTATTGTCAATATCAAGTCCCTACTGTGTGATAGGCTATAACTTTTTACCATATATGGTCTGTCCAAGACCCCTGCTGTTGGACATTTGACCTTTGCATAACAGCATGGGTCTGCAACTGGTGGAAATGGAAGCTAGGGAAGGCTGTTGTGTGTCTTGACATTCCTGTGTGCTCCAAAGACTGAGGGAGGAGACTATGCACAACATGTATTTTGCCTCCATGTGGTTGTATGGGCTTGACCATTTGCTTGGTCACCATGCCTGAGAACTGGACTCTCACAGCTTGGTCCTGACCCTAGGCCTGAGAATGGGGAACTGGGTCTTTGAAAACCCATCTGTCCCCATCTGAGTCACGTCCTGAATACATCCTAGGTGTACTAGAGCCAGGTTTCCCCTCTCCACAAGATGTGACATCTTTGCTCTCAACAGAACATCCTTAAGTGAACATGGACATTCAACCATAGAGGGAGGGTCCAAAAAGGATGCACTTTGAGCTAAGCCTAAGTTATCATTGGACCTCACTTGCCCCCGGCTACCCCTTGCCGACACATCAGGCTGGAACAGACTTCACCAGACCTTGAGTTGAGGGCAAGGACTGTAATGCAAAAGAGGACTGATTAGCAGATAGATGACTCTCTACCTGCTGTTGGTCTTTAGAAAACCAAAAGCACTCTGAAATACATTGAAAACTTTGCTCATCTCCACAGTAACCACATAAACAGGCAAGGGGGACTGAGAGATTGAGTTCTCTGGTCCCACCATGTTGGACTGAATCCTGTCCTGTGAAACCCCCAGTGAAGATGTGGTCAACTTACCAACTGACTGTAAGACCTTCCTTTAGACTATGCAGTCATGTCTCTGTTGTAAAGCCTGCTGGTATACAAAGCCACTATAAACCAGCTGACAGCTCCGCTTAGCACACTCGAGCACCTACTCTTAACTGTACAAATCCCATTGAGGTAAATAATACATACAGAATGAGGATTATTAAAGGCATTATCAACAGTCTGCCTGCAACCTGAAACCATGCAGATCCTTCTGATGGCAAGTAGAGCAGTAGATGAGTAGATGAAGAAAACCCAGGTGAAGTTGCCTTGTCAAGTTCATATATCACCACCGGTTTGTCGGCCATTACACAACAAGCAGCAGGAAGGTATTGAAGACCACCTACCTGCTCTGATAATCATTTGCTCATCGCTAAGTTCAGCAAGGTCAGACATGACGAATTAAGGGAAACTGCTAGACAAAACATAAGAGAACTGTCAAGAAAAAACAAAGAAAGAATGACAAGTGCATTGCACAGGAGAATAGCCAACACTGTGGAATATGACTTAAAACTGTTAAATGTGGGAATGCAGATGCAGCTGGGTAGTATGAAAACTGTTAATGCTAGCATAAGAAGCAGGTTGTATATAAAACAAACTGATTTGAATACAATTCAACGCCATTTTTTATACTTACACAATACTAAAATCTATAGGCTATTACAGTAACATTTTTCCATAATATAAAAACACAGTTATTAATATTCAATCTGGTAACTGTTACATATGAAAGTAAAACTTCAACATATATTTTGTCAGTGACGTTTTTTGGGGGAACCTGGCATACTACACATTAAAAACATTTTTGTCACAACATCAGCCCCTAGTTACCCATGCCCTCTCAGCATCTTTAAACATTATGGAGGGTAAAGGACAGTCAATGTTGTGGGTTCTATGACCCTCCAATTCTTATGGTGCAGGACATAAAATCATTTAGTGTAAAAAGATCGCAATCAAAAACAAACTGAGAGTGATTCAAGAAGCAATAGAGTAGGGAAAGTCAAAAAAAAAAAAAGGTAATATAAGGAAAGTTTCTGCTTCATGTAGCATAGTCAGCTGCCCTCCACATGCCACACATAACCTTCAAGCTTTAGGAATAGCCCCATGAAAGTATAGCTACACAGAAAACTATCGTCAGGAGGGTGTCAAAACATTCAATAATGAACAGAACCTTATGTTAAGGAAGGATTAGTAATTTGGGTTTTGAATTTGTCACATCTGGTTCATGTCCGAATAGTCGTTCCAGAATTCATAAAAATTCACTGTGAGATTATGATTTTTTTTATGTAAGGGATGAAATATACCTTGCAATATTCAGATAAGCCACATGTACCCAAAAGTTCTTGGAAAATCAGGGATACTGACACTTTCAAAGTATTAAAAACTATATTTCAAAAACAAATATAGTTGTGTTAGAATGTTTAGCATGATTGCCTAGTTATATTTTTCTGTGTAGCAGTATATCATGACCATTACTATCCTTTTTTCACAGCTTCATGCTCTCCACATATATTTTGCATTTCATATGAAAAAGTAAAGAGAGTAGCAAGTAATCTTAAACTTCCAATGTAATTTGCTGCCTACCATGGAGCTGGCCATATTTCTTAAATTAACATTTACTGAGCTGATCAAGATATTTAATCCAATGTCTTCTGGCCACATTCAAACCTTGGGGTGTGTAATATGTACAACAAAATGGTCCTGGTTTGTAGTTTTGATACAAACTAAAGGGGTCTCAGGGACATTTTTCAGCCTAAACTCCTATCAAAGTATCTAGCCACTTCAGTGCAGAGTCTGCATGACAGAAGGACTGTAATCTGTGATTTATCATTATGATCACTGGGGAGCAAGCAAGATCATCCAGGGTGATGTGCAGGATCTGTGGTGTGTCCCTTTGTCTTGCTCCTTGTTTCAAGGATTATCACAGATGAAGAAAGGTACAGCAGCAAAATAAATGTACTTTTTTAAGCATTGGTGTTTCTGTTTCCCCTTGAAGACACACTACTGACTACTTATCACACGGGGATGGATCAAAGACTAGACTACTAAAGACAAGAATAACCTTCACAGGTCATATCATATGGCTACAATAATCCTCCAAACATAATCATATCTCTGAAGTGTAAAAACAAAAGTAGCAATTTTTTGTAAAACACTCGGCACGGCTTGCTGAAACATCCTATGGTTAGTAAGCTGGCCCAGGCGCACACAATGCACACCCCAGAGGGAAGTTCTGTGACCTGCTTTTATTTCTCAGAAGAGGAGCTGGAGAGTGATTTTTAGCCAGTCTATATAGGGTTAAACCTTGTGCAGTCACTCTGTGAATGTGATTGATCTGAGGAAAGATGATATGGCTATTTGCAACCTCAGCTGAAAAAATATAACACTATAACAGTACTACAATAGAATTTTGAAATCTTTTAAAAAGGCTGAATTAATGACCCCTTAATACCAGAGGGGCAAGTTCACATGAATTTAGGTTTTGCATTTTTACATATAGATGTCAGCATTGCCAGGAAACAGGGCTCTATCACAGGGAATCAATCAACTGAAAGCCCTGTATGTATATCAATAATAGTATGATTAAGTGGTTCATGAGTCTACTTATAATGTTGTGATTAGTGGTCTATCAGTCCACTATGACTATCAATTATATATATATATTTTGAAGTTATTATTAAGTTATTGATGCTTTGTGAAATTGCTATCTATGATCATTTAAAATGCTGAGGAATTGCCTTGCTCAGTAGTTCCTTCATATAAAAGGAGAGTTTGCACCCTTTTTCTCCTCACTCAGTAATCGTAGAATACCAGTGCCGTGTTATCCAGTTACTATGAA
>NC_091580.1:4050437-4067937 GCF_042767895.1 Penaeus vannamei
CCAAGCTATCCTATGTTGAAGAGACATACCTGAAATATGTTGGAGCAGCCCCTGAGCAGCGGGCAGCAAGCCAAATCTTCTGTTTCTCTGGAGGCTGTGTGCTCATGAACACACTATTTTCTTGTACACCTTTATGAACAGTAAAAAGCCAAGAGAACATGAGATCAATACACTATGTACAGTATACTTATATTCACATACGAAAAAAAAAGAAAAAACAGAGAAAACATGCTTTACCATGCCCATAACCAGAAAATACAACAAAATTGCATGTACATTTAATAAAGTTAACCATGAAAATTGGACTGAATCAGTAATAATGAAAATAAGTGTATACATTCACTAGCAACTTACCTAAGACACTCATGGGAGACTCATAATTACGGAAAAGATGCAAATCTGGAGGTAATCTGTCGGCAAGTGTAGATGTCACCATTACACGAGGACTCTTAATGCTGCTCATGACAGTCTCTTTTCCAAATTCCTTTATAAGTATGTCTTCCAAGGGTCCAGCTTCATAAGGTCTTCCACCAACAAAAACTTTCTCCTTCAGGTTATAGTAAAGAGACTGCACATCTTGAACTGACTTCCCTGATTGAGTAAAAAGTTAAATATATTAAATGGTACATTAAAACAATATGTATATGTATATATTTATGTATATGTATGTGTGTGTATATATATATATGTATATGAATATATATATATTTAGATATATATATATATATATATATTTATATATATATATATATATATAAAAATATATATATAAATTATATATATATATATATATATATATATATATATATATATATATATATATATATATATATAATTTATATATATTTATATATATATATATATATATATATATAAATATATAATATAAATACATATATAAATACATATAAATATATATATAAATACATATAAATATATATATAAATACATATAAATATATATATACACATATATAAATATATACATAATATATATATATATAATATATATATATATATATATATATATATATATATATATATATATATATATATATATATATATATATATATAATATAAATATATATAATGTAAATATATATATACACATATATAAATATATACCTATATATATACATATACACATATATAAATATATACATATATATACACATATACACATATATAAATATATACATATATATACATATATATATATATATATATATATATACATATACATATATATACATATATATATATATATATATATATATATATATATGTATATATATATATATATATATATATATATATATATATATATATGTATATATGTATATATGTATATATGTATACATGTATACATGTATATATGTATATATGTGTATATATATGTGTATATATATGTATATGTATATGTATATGTATATGTATATGTAAATTTATATGTATATGTATATGTATATGTATATGTATATGTGTATATATATATATATATATATATATATATATATATGTATATATATGTATATATATATATTTATACATAAATATATGTGTATATATATAAATACACACACACACACACACACACACACACACACACACACACACACACACACACACACACACACACACACACACACACACACGCACTCATACACTCATAAACACACACACACACACACACACACACACACACACACACACACACATATACATGTGTGTGTGTGTGTGTGTGTGTGTGTGTGTGTGTGTGTGTGTGTGTGTGTGTGTGTGTGTGTGTGTGTGTGTGTGTGTGTGTGTGTGTGTGTGTGTGTGTGTGTGTGTGTGTGTGTGTGTGTGTGTGTGTGTGTGTGTGTGTGTGTGTGTGTGTGTGTGTGTGTGTGTGTGTGTGTGTGTCTATGGAAATACAAAGTCACAAGGTCTAATAATTGACTCATTTGTGACTAAGTACTTACAGAGCAATTTATATGCAACATTTCACAAAACAATACTACAGTGAACACAGCATTTTCCTGCAGATATTGAGTTAATAATGATGTGAATTCTTTGTCTTTTGGGAAAGAAATATTTATAATACTTTTAAATACTAAGTCTGTTAGAGTTGCTTGTGACTAATGGGGTACATCGTGTCTGATATCAGATAACAATACAAGCATTATGCTACTGAAAGAATAAACCATTTATGAAATAATATCATGTAATATGGCAACATTTCATAATATTTGGAGAGTTTCACAAAAACTGTATCTTGGCTAATTCAGAACTAAAAAAAAAATAAATTTAGACATTCATATTTCCAGAAAAACTAAAGGTATCCTAATTTTATCATTCAACAGTAACTGACTCACCTGTGCAAAGCATAAGAGCTAGGAATCCTCCAGTACTTGTGCCAGAGATCCAATCAAAACACTCGCTAATAGGTTTACCTAAAACTTCCTGTATAACAAACAGCATCTGAGTCATCACCAAGCCTTTGATGCCACCACCATCTAGGCATAATACTCGTCCTGTTCTCTGAGAACCATTGCAGTTGGTTACCTGCCATCTGCAACAGGGTTACAGTAAAAAGCATAAGTTTTATTGCCAGTCTAGCGAGAGATATATAGACACTGAAAAATAAAAACAAAGATAAAGAATAAATATGGAGGACAACAATTATAAAACATATGTCTTCAGTGTTTTACATCTATAGGTCATATATTCACTATAATCACACAGACAAAAAAATGGCATTTTGTTAAATCCAAATAATTACCGTATTGAATCTGAAATCTGTTTATCACTAAGAGTTTCATCCATAATCCAACGAGATCTTAATAAGGGCTTCTCATACAATGGCACTCCATTGAAATTTCCTTCATCCAAGCATCCATCAGAACAGGATGCTAGCTTCACTTGACACCTGTTAACAGTTATGCTAATTAAATATAACAAATAGACACATATCAGCTATAAAAAATCATGTCTACACAATATAGCAAGTTGTGATTAGAAGCCAATATATATTTGTTCATCTTAATGTTCTGAATAATCACCTGTGCGAGAAGCAACATATACATGGAAATACATTTCATAATATTTGCTTACAAAGAATGAAGCCCAAGAGATCTTTGATCTTTGGATACAAGCAAGTAAAAGAGAATACCTCTTGGCTCCCACAGTGTGCAGCAAGTATATAACTCTGTCCCTTTCTGTAGCTTTGGTCTTGTCATTACAAGAAGCAGCCAAATGCCTTGGTGTCTCCCCATTCTTGTTAGGCACATTAATCTCACCTCCAAATACAATGAAGGCCTGTAAACAAGGTTGAAATCATTGAGAGCAGTAATAATACTCTAGTCTGTTCAGTCAAGGATGATAGCTGGGCAAAAAAGAAAGCTAGGCTGTAATTGGTGGATGCAAGACAGGAGTGACAGATCACCATGAGAACAATAGCTAATGACGATGATGATGATGATGACAACAACAATAATATCATTATCATTATTGTTTCATATTATCATCATTATTATTTCATATCAACATCATCATTCTTATTTTATATTGTTACTATCACTAACATTGATAATGATGATGGTAATCAATATTAATATTTATAAAAATATTAATAATATCAATAATAAGAATAATGATGATGATGATAATGATGATAATGATAATGATAATAATGATTATCCATATCATCATTAGCATTATCATCACAATCATTCATTTTTCTTATCATCATCATTTATGCTGTCATTACTACTATTGCTACTCCTACTTTTTGCTTTTTTGTCACATCTCTATTCTGGGAAGATCTGTCACATCTTCCCTTGGATCAGACTTTGGCACCTCCGCTCATTTTCCCCATTTAGCTTTGTTGCCATTTCATAATCTTCTAATATTTTCTCAGTCAAAAACAGAAAAATAAGAGAAGGCATATCATTCATTTGAAAATGCAAATTACAAAATATAGTGACCAACAGAAACCAAATAAATATAAAAATTATGAGCTGATGAACTTAGCAGGTATGTAATGCATGTGTACCATATATAAACAGTAGATATGTTGTATGTACCATTGGTTCCCTCTGAAGCATGCAGAACAAATATGGACACAGCATGATAATAGCAAATGAAAGGAAAAATACTTCTATGCAGGATAAAGAAAACCATCAATTAACACATATTAACAGTTTGCAAAATTTGTGGCAATGCAGCATTTTGAAACTGATAACCCTGTTCATTCAAAAATCCTGCATGTTCTCAAAAGCAAGTATTCCATAGTAGTACATAAGAAACAAATAGACAAGTCATACTTCCATGTCATGGGCATGGTGGTAAGTAAGTACGTTAATTCTTTTTTAATATTGGAGTATATATTTCATATGCCTGTCATAATCATACCTTAGTTATGTATTTTGTTATCACTGATACTCATATATAATAAGGCATGAGCAAGCATGAAATTTAAGGGACTTTGAGAGGCAAGCAAAATTCCTTAATCAGCATAAAACTCATATATAAGACTCACTCACTCACTCAGTAACAGCCTCACAGATTTGTGTCACTGGATATAGTGAACTATAGCAATATCATATTATTAAAGTGGTGGAAACTAAGTGTTTTGCTATCCATTCCACCATGTGTATTTCTTCCAGCTGCATTTGATACATTCTTGGACAAGAACTAAGTCTAAAGAATATACAGTAGGAAAGCATTACCAGACTTATATGATCAAAGTACTATTAGGTGAATAGTAACTGTTCATTATTAAACAACTGTGAGAAAATTATGAGAAAATAGTGGATCTTACATCACTCATCACTCAACAAACTTTTATAATCAACTGGGATTTTCTTGTAAACAAAATACATTCTTTATGGTATTTCTTACTGATTTAGCTATGAAAATTATCCCATATCTAAGCTGTGTAGTTTTAGGTTGAGGAAATTACATACAAGAATATAAACTGTAAATCTACTACAATCCTGAGAGCTGCACTGGCCAGCGAACAGCCTTGTTTCAAACGTTTCTAGGATCCAGCTATCAGACAAGATAACAGAAAAAATCCAGCAAATTCTAAACATATTTTCGTGAAGAATAAAATGAGGCAAAATTGTGTGCAAATAAGAATTCAAAATGCATGCACAAGTAACTGTACGAGATAAAGCCAGATGTCACAAGCTTAATTCTGCTCTAAAACTTTACCCTCTGAGCACTTTAACTTTTAAAATGCAGATCCCCCTTTCCTACATATAGTTCCAAATATCCTGATATTTCTGGTCAATTATGAATTTCTTAGACTTACTTGGGTGATGCCAATGAGTTTCACAGCAGCATTTTTTTGACTAACCTGAACTAAAGTAGGTGAACAATGAGCAGCTGCCAAATGCAGTGGAGTCATGCCTTCCACATCAGCATAATTTGCTCCGGCTCCACGACATAGTAAAGTTACTATGCACTGTATCCTGTTTCTCACAACCTGATATGTAAGACATAATAAAAATAATGGAGTGTAAAGAAAGAAAAGTTGTTAACTTTGTGAAAATGTGATATCTCTATGTGAAATATTGTGGCTTACTCTAAATTTCAAAAGATGAAATCACCTTCAAGCAAAAATGGTTCATATATTACAGATAATTGGAGAGTGAATATCAACTGTCCTTCCTACACAAGCTTACCATAATATGTAAAGGTGTCTGGTCTGCAGAGTTTCGCAAATCTGGGTTACAACCTATATCAAGACAAAGGTCTGTCAATTCTCTGGTTTTCACCCAATGAAGCAGATTTCCACCTTTGTGCAAGTCCTAACAAAGGAAACAAATACTTTAGCCATTTAATATTAACATCCTTAAAATTATCCTAGGTGTAAAAGTTTATCACTATGAATTGTTGTCTTCAGAGGTTTTGCAACTGCTGATGTACAGCCCCTAAATATTTTATCATTAACAATTCTATAAAATTTGCTCTAATAATTGTATATAAAATAGTAAAATCATAAATATTAATTTATTCTCATCATCTGAAGTAATTAGATTTATAAATCCAACAAAACATGTAACAGATAAGGGAATGACAGAATAAAATGCCATGTACAATACTTCTGAGCTACCTTAGTAGATATTAAAATTATATGACTGAACAAAATGCCAAATAATACCTTTGAGCTGATTTAGTAAACAATAGCAGTAATCAAAATCATATTATCATATGTAAATTTATCTACTTATTGGAAAATTTCTGCTGCATCAACATCTAAGGTCATTAGCGGCATATTCAAAATATAGAGCTAGGGTGAGGCTTGGGGGCAAAGCCCCCAGGTAAGGAAAGGTCATACAGCACTATGATAAAGTATTGCAGCAAAAGGTTTAAAAATGAGTTAATGATTTGGACAAAATATGTTAGATGGGAATGGTTGTAGAATGCTGTAAGTTAGTTCAGCAGTGAAAACGGTAAAGAGGGAAGGGCAAATGGAGTACGGAGCCCATTCAGGCCTGACACAAAGTCAGCTTTTCATCCTTTCAGCAAGGCTTTCACACTTAAAGAAGTAGACACAAAAAAGGGATGAAGAAAAGAAGGAAAAGGAATGGGGAGAAGACAAGCTATGCAAAATTAGTTGTGGCGAGGGCTGAGATCCAAGAAAGGGGTGATCCCCTAAACCGGGTCTCAGTCTCCATCTCCAAAACACCCCCACAGCAAAAATGAGCAAGGAATTCAGGGAGACTGTGAATGAAATACTATCGACAGTACCTTTGAGCTAATATCCTTTGCTTGCACCAGCTTTTCTACCTTGTCCCAATAGCTCTGGTTGCTTTGATCCACAATTTCATCCTTGTGATTTATATTGGCACCAAGCTGGATCAAATGTTTGATGTTATCTAATTTGCTGCACTGGGCAGCCAGAAGTAAAGGCGTTTCTTGTGCTTTATTCTTTTTGTTCAACACATTATTATGTTTCATTTTCAGGGCCTGGAAAAAGAAATACAAATATACATTGATACAGATAAATAATAAAAATGATTTTCAGTACTTTATAGGTTAAAATACTGAAAAATAACAATTAGATCCTTTCATAATAATAATGTATCAAAACACAATAAGTACACTCCAGAAGGGCAGGTCATGGACACTCTATACATACACTCAGCTGCAGGAGTTTACAAGCACCCAGCAATCATATCTTATGGAAATGCTGCATGTTGGGCAAATCACTGTTGTATGTGGTTACCCACTGAATAGTTCAAGGCATACTACTTCCTTCACTGCTTCTCATACATTCTAACTCCTCTCATGTCCAGTGTTACCAAATCAAAATGATAAATTATGGACTAGTTAGGTTGTGTGTTGAGTGGAAATACCTTTATGACTCATATTTAAACAAAGAAAAGACAGGGAGAAGAAATGATTTCCATGGTTCCTGAGGTTTATGATACAAAACCAAACTCAAAACCGTCAGATTATGCCTACAGCAAACCAATAATAAGGAAAAATACTCGAAATCATTAGTATATCATCATCAAAATCATCACAACTAATAAATTGGCAACTGAGTTGCTGTAATCAACTGCCTATGAAACTAGTTAGATGTGTAACAGGATTAAGCAAGGATGGATCTAGATTACAGCATGTGTGTCCTGCCCTTGCATTAGTCTTTAGTGCCACCTTTGATTATCTAATCTCTGAATTGGGAAAAGAGAATACCATAACATCAGAGAGAAAGAAATTTGCAATAACAGCCTCAACTGATATGGTCCTTTTAAAAATAATAGCAATAGGAATGACAGCAGTAATAAAAATAACAGTATAATAAGAAAAAGTAGTAATAATAGTAGTGGTGGTAGTAGATGATACAGTCATGTAGTAAGAGCAGTGGTAGTAGCAGAAGCAGTAGCAGCAGCAGCAGTAGCAGCAGTAAAAGTGGTAGCAGTAGCAGCAATAGATGTGTAATGAATGCTTTGGATCATGACATACTTTGAATTGCATGGTAATCTTCCAACATAGTCTACACATATCCACCAGAGAAACTGCATTCATAAAGTTTATTTTCATAAACAACTTCCACCTCCATTTCATTACTATGCGATACTATAAAATATGGTTAGTAAGAAAAAGGTGTACAAAGATTTCATTGTGTAAAGGAAGAGGAAACACCAATATTCTCATTCGTACTCTCAGTCGTCTTTCTATTTCCCTCTGGCTATCATGGAGAGCAGGTGAGGTCACTAGCAAACCTCCTAAATCTTTGGAAATTTGAGATATGTTCAGGGGGGTATCTCAGTTTATGAAGACCCATTATCAACTTTTTTCCTTTGGCCTTCATGAAGAATGGAGCAAGCAGGCTATGTCAGTGCCCAAAATGTTTTTTCCATGAGAGGTATGAGGGGGGCCAGTGAAGCCAATGGAGGGTCGCCATGATGGTTGCTCCAACCTTGGGTGTTTCTTCTGAGCTACCCAGAATGGATGATAGTTGTTTTTGTTTCTCCCTTGTTTGTCCAAATAAAGATTTTTTTTTTTGTAGTAATTAGTTTCTCTCCCGTATACAGTATATCAAATTAGACTTAGCCCTGAGTAATTCCTAATTCCTGGAGGAGTATTCCCATATGGTGGCAGAAACCAGTAATAATAAGTTAACTGTTTTATTCTTCCATTACTGCCTGCCCAGCAGTGTAACATCATGCATGACTGACTGTGTGATGATCCATCTGAGCATTCAGTACTCGGTTTGCATTTAGAGCATTCGGTCATGGCCATTTTTCACGTCCGCCACCAGATAACATTATTGTTTGTTTTGACCGACCACATGGTGGTTTCTAGGATTTCTTGTCCTGCACAGTGGCCTATTACTGGAACGTAAAGGATGTAGCACTAGTGATATTTACATTAACCCATTGGACCCAGATGACATTGTGGTCATGTCAAGGAAAAACTCGAGTTGAGGGGCAGGTGACGTCAACATGACGTCATCAGGCAAATTGGCCACAGCCCAGGTGACACAAACTTGTTGTCATGAGTGAAGGCCAGGGAGATGAAAAAGACTCGCCACAAGTGCACAAGTAGGTCCAGGGAGGATGTCATTTCCATGCTGCGCACCGTGTTTCTGGCCGCAGTGACTGGCGGCACAGGTTGTATTACATAAAATTAAAAATCACGAAAAAATGAGATATATGACACAAACCAAATGTTCCATATTTTTTTTCTTGTACAGAGTTTTTTACTACATAGAGAGATGATATGGAGTCTGTGCATAGAAAATAAGCTAATACCATCTGAATAAAGCAAATGAAAAGACAAATATGGGCATTGGAAAATGACGATAAAGCTAAAAAAGTTTCCACAAAATATCTTTGCAAAGGGGAGGCACCGAGTCTTGTCACCAGTCATGGGTATTTGTGCCCACCCGGCCTACACAGGGATGTTGGCCATTTACTTAAACCAATTCCCGTGTTTTCAGCACTGTGATTTCTCTGACGCAACCGGATCCAACAGGCTAATACATTGAGGAAAATAGTCTATTACCATCTGGATAAAGCAATTCAAAAGACAAATATGGACATTGAAAAATAGCAGAAATACTTAAAAAGATTTATGCAAAATAACTTTGCATTGAGGAGGCATACAGTCTTGTCACTGTCAATGCAAACGCATGTTTGCATGCGCCTGGCCACTTTTCACACCCAGCAGAGCAACCACATACATAAGCCTAATGTCCGTATTTTTGGCCATGTGATTACCATGATGCAACCAGATTCAAGGGTTAATAAAAATGTAGGTATTAGTCTCTTCAGCATTATTTTACAACTTTGCATATCAACTATATGAATGAGCTAGCCACAGAATATTACAATGCCAGTCCACATTACACCCTTTTATAATGCATTTCCATGGGATGTTGTGTATCACAATTCACCTAAGCGTTACTCATATTTTTCTGGTCCACATTAGTGACAAACAACAGGGATCCCCTGTTATTGTTGTAGTTTTAGTAGAAGTAGTAGTAGTAGTAGTAGTAGTAGTAGTAGTAGTAGTAGTAGTAGTAGTAGTAGTAGTAGTAGTAGTAGCAGTAGCAGTAGCAGTAGCAGTAGCAGTAGCAGTAGTAGTAGTAGTAGTAGTAGTAGTAGTAGTAGTAGTAGTAGTAGTAGTAGTAGTAGTAGTAGTAGTAGTAGTAGTAGTAGTAGTAGTTGTAGAAGTAGTGGTGGTAGTAGTGGTAGTAGTAGTAGTGGTAGTAGTAGTAGCAGTAGTAGCAGTAGTAGCAGTAGTAGCAGTAGTAGCAGTAGCAGTAGTAGCAGTAGCAGTAGTAGTAGTAGTAGTAGTAGTAGTAGTAGTAGTAGTAGTAGTAGTAGTAGTAGTAGTAGTAGTAGTAGTAGTAGTAGTAGTAACAGCAGTAGCAGTAGTAGCAGTAGCAGCAATAGTAGTAGTAGTAGTAGTAGTAATAGTAGTAGTAGCAATAGTAGTAGTAGTAGTAGCAATAGTAATAGTAGTAGTAGCAATAGTAGTAGCAGTCGTAGCAATAGTAGTGGTAGTATTAGCAGCTGTAGCAGTAGTGGTATTAGCAGCAATAGTAGTAGTAGTAGTAGTAGTAGTAGTAGTAGTAGTAGTAGTAGTAGTAGTAGTAGTAGTAGTAGTAGTAGTAGTAGTAGTAGTAGTAGTAGTAGTAGTAGTAGTAGTAGTAACAGCAGTAGCAGTAGTAGCAGTAGCAGCAATAGTAGTAGTAGTAGTAGTAGTAGTAGTAGTAGTAGTAGTAGTAGTAGTAGTAGTAGTAGTAGTAGTAGTAGTAGTAGTAGTAGTAGTAGTAGTAGTAGTAGAAGAAGAAGAAGAAGAAGAAGAAGAAGAAGAAGAAGAAGAAGAAGAAGAAGAAGAAGAAGAAGAAGAAGAAGAAGAAGAAGAAGAAGAAGAAGAAGAAGAAGAAGAAGAAGAATGCAGCAGTATGAGTTATCAGAAGTAACAAAAGTAGCAACTGTATTATTACCATAAGTTGAAAAAATACTGACAGAAAATACAACTAACCTGTATAACTGTAATAGATTTTGAAGCAGCAATGTGTAAAGGAGTATTTCCACTTTTATCTACAACATCTAGCTCCGCACCTGCTGCTATCAAGGCTGTAATAACCTTTTCATTTTCATTTTCCACTGCAACGTGTATGGGGTAAAGTCCTTCTAAATCTTCAGGAACATTAAGGAAGCTGGAATAAATTATAAAAAAATAAACTGTTCTTAGCATTTTTCAGGTGCATTAGTAAGTTAGTGTCAACTTCTTTATATGCTTTATATGCTTGGTCTTATGCTTTGGACAAGAACAAATCAACATTACATGAGTTTTTCATAAAAAATCATCAATTTTATTATGTCTTTTTATCATCAGTCACATCAATTATAAAACAAATAGAATTAAATAATGCCTAACAACTCAAGCAAACAACTGTTAGTATATAGGTTAGCTCATGAGATTTCTTAACCAATTTATATTGGGTAATGTCCTAGGATGTCACATTAACAATTTCATTGATGTCAGGAAATATCTAATTATATCATGAACTACAACAGATCCTTGAGAGCCTAGCTGTGAACAATACCCAAGGCATGGAGTCAAGGATGTGAATATACTTTGGCCTTATCAAACATTTTATTCAAAATCTTACCTGTCATGAATAGGTTAACTCAATAACAACAGATAAAATTTCTGTTAAAATTTGGAAAGAATGGGCACTGCAACACACCTGGGCAACTGTAGAATTGATGGCAATAACTCATCTCTGCATTTGTGATTATTCACCATGATATGATAACATGTAACCCATTGCCAGTATGTTAAGAGGATAAGTGGATGAGCAAAGCATGGCTTAGTAAGAGCTTACCTAATCTGGACTAATCAACATTTCATACCATTGCAAGAGGAGGCAGAAAAACAAATGTAAAATCAAATAGGCCAAGAAATCATTATGATATTGCCAATATAAAGTAAATACTTTTTTCCTCTCTTGATGAGAATTTCTGTTAATATACAAGACAAAAATTATCCATACCTTTGTACTTCCTCATTTTTCAAAGCTTCTAAAAATCCAAAATGAGATGTGATGTGGCCAACATGCCAAGATAGATGCTCCCGTAAGAAATCCAGTACTTTCTGCAACACACCCTGACAAAGGACTTCCTTCCCGCATGAGTCCACAAGTGGACTTAAGATCTTACTATAAGCTTCATATGCCTGTTTTGCCTCTTCTTCTGTGCATGTTCTAAGGAGACTGAAATCATGGAAATGAAAATATAAATAAAAAAAAAAGATGAGAGACTTACTTGTATAATAAACACTTTTTATAAAGGCTATAACAAAATCATGGTTTTCATGAAATAGGTACAGCAGTTATGCAATTTGTAACATTGACACCCTTAACTTACTTTGACCTTTTTAACAGTAGAGGAACACTCAAAAAAATAAATGAATAAATATATATTTTTTTTTTATAACAATATTGTGAACATATTAACCCAATGCCACTGGGAATGGCATGTATGTACATGCCAATTCTACTATGAGTTTAGTTTATTAGCTGTATTTATACACAGATGGCTCTCCAAGACAAGTGCTTCTTCACCAAGGAGTCAATCACTAGTCCTTCCTATCTCACATGCTGTTTTTCTTGTGGATCATTCTCATTGCCTTCAATATCTACATGGCCCAGGACTAGGACTAAATTATCTCACATGCTGATTTCCTTGTGGGTCATTCTTATTGCCTTCAACATTTACATGGCCCAAGACCATAGCAAAATGCTTGCCAGCATGAAGGCCATTATTGAGCACATAAACCACACCGGTTTCTTCAAGAAGGGTTAAGCCACGGTTCAACTGGACATCTTCATATAGGAGCTGATTTGTGTCTGAGTGCCCAGCTAGACGTAGTGTTTCAACTACGAAAAGTACCACTGAAATAGACCGCACATGCCTCGCTTGAATAACATCACACATAGTACTACTCGTCTGAGCAACATGGAGCACAAGGAATTATTGCATTTTGCTGTAGTTTTGTGTTTCATGGCATATATCTTTTTCTAATGAAAAAAGCATGGAAACCAATTTACTGATTCAAAATTAATAATGCTAGCTTGATGGGCCGTCAATGAGAGTGTAGATCCTCAGTTACAAATTAGCCATTTCTCTTTTTTTTTCTTTTTTTCTTTTTTTTTAATAAAAAATGAATTTTGTGATAATTAACTCTAAATGTTTTATATAAAATCTCTAATATAACTTTTGACTATATCAAATCTGGCCACAAAGGAGTCAATCAGAAAATATTTTCATAAACCAAGGAAAAGGGTAAATAGGTAGTACTTGTAATTGGCTCATTGGTGAATTAGTACTTGTGGAGCTATTTGTGTTAATTCAAATTTAAAAATTGTATATACTTGCCATCTCTAGCAACTTCAGGGTAATTTAAATTCTTCACAATTCTAAAGGAGACTGACTAACTAATTTTTAAAAACTGAAAAACATCTTGTTTCTTGCAGATTTGCAAAGCATTTCTCCAGACTGGGAAGTACTCTTTCATCACTCTGAAAGTTATTTCCCTATCTACACCGTATAAAATCAATCCGTCTAAGCAAAGATGATATTGACAAAATAATTATACTAAGTTTGCCATGATCTGAAACTTACCTGTAAGCATTGCGAGAACTGTTGATTTCCTTATGTATTATGAGTTCAAAAGCTAGATTTGGGTCTTCAATTATGTCATCCTCAGCCAGTGGTATAATAATGAACATGCCTTCAACAACTGTGAAAGCTCGATTTGCATAATCACCCCAGTTGACATTATTAACCTGTAGCAGAAATAAAATCACCATTAATGTACAAACAACATAACTATCTATATCTACATACAATTTATATTTTATTGAGTTCAAAGCATTATATACTGCTTGCAAAAATAAAATGAAAATGCCTTAATATTCTTAAGACATAAAAACACTATCATCCAAATTTCCTTTAAACTGTCTAAAGTCAACTGCTTTGATCCACGTGACATGACCATCGTGTTATGAGAAAATTTGGCTTGAGCGGCGAGTGACGTTGACATATCATCATGGAAAAATTGGCCATGGGCCAGGTAAAACAAACATGCCATCATGAGCGAAGGCCAGGATGTCGGAAAAGACTCGCCAAGAATACACAAACCTCTTGAAAGATGATTAGACTCATTTGGTGTCTAGAAAGGGGCTTTTACATTATTCACATCTTTAAACAAGTGTGGAATATAATGTCCATGAGCCATGACTGGAAGAGCATTGGCTCCTAGGAGGAGGCCAATTTCAAGCTCAGCATCCCATTCCTGGCTGCTATGACTGGTGGCATCGGTTGTATTACATAAAACTGAATATTACGAAAAAATAAAAAAGTGGCACAAATAATAAGCTGTTATATTTTCATTTTTCTTGCACTGAGTTATTTACTACCTAGAGAGATGATATTGAGTCTGCACAAGGAAAAGAGTCTATTACCATCTGGATAAAGCAATTCAAAAGAAAATATGGACATTGGAAAATGGCAATAAAGCTCAAAAGGTTTATGCAAAATTCCAAATGGGAAGCACAGTCTTGTCATTGTATACAAGTGTTCACATACGCCTGGCCTACACATTAGAATATGAAGATTACAACTTCCAAAAGCAAAATTAGGAAGAGAAAATATGAACGGTCATTGAGAATTAATTGGGTGGAATGCAGAAGATAATTGGTCAGGTTCATAATAGACTAATTATGTCACATATCAACAACACTGATTGTGCACAAATCAAACACTTGCTGACACTCTGTGGAGACCAAATTAAGCCCAAAACAAGCATTAAGGGGGGTTGTATATACCAAATTACAAACATGTATTGTTTTAGCACTACTAGTGACCTTGCAAGTCATTAGTGTTAAGTTGTGATAGGAATTCATAATAAATAAGAGGTTTGGTACCAAAATTGATAACCCAGTAATGCCAAGTAGCTATCATTTGTGCTGTTAAAAAAGTGGCAAATAATTGGTGGCCTTACACTGTTTTCTGTCCAAATAAAACTTCATAGAGCAGTACAGAAACTTTTCAGCATTTTTTTTTCTTTTTTTTTGTAAATAGTTAATTTGGAATTGAAAAAAGTTTTATATCTCAAATCTTACATCTTCCAACCTATTATAAATACCACTCGGAGAGGAACCACCACTAGTGGGCAATCATTCAAATTTTGTAATGCAGTATCTTTGAGAAACCATGAGAGCATGTATGTTTTTTGACAGAATAAATCAATGGATTTGTTTCTCTACAAATAAACATATAACATAGGAGACTTATAAAAAAAAAAACATGCAGCCTCATACATTTATCTATTTTGTGGTTAAGGCCCATAAAAGCAAATACAAACTCCACAGAGGAGAAAAAAGACAATAATAACCAGAAAAATAGTTTACTGGGAATAATAAAAAGGAATGAGTAAATTTTTTATTAAAAGAATGTATTCAAAAATATATTTAATCCACTAGCAACTGTCCATTTGGAAGCCGATAATCCCAGTTTCTGGGTGGTATCAAAATCGGTGCGCAGGCCAGTCTGGGAACCTGCACGCACGCCGTCAGCCACAAGCGACAAAATCAGGGAGCAAGTTCCAATCTAGCATCGCACCGGTAGGACAGCTGGCAATGTTTATTTTTCAGGGTGTCACATATGTGTGACACCTGGCGCAAGTGAGTTAATAAGACCAACCTGGTAAAACTAACCTTGGTTGGTTGAGGTCCCCAGCCCAGACCTCTTGCTAACTTGCCAAAGAACTGAGACATTCTGCCTTGGAGGCTTGCTTCTGTGCTCACATTCTCTAATGAAGTTATCTGAGAAACAAATAAACAAAATATTAGTACTTACAAGTGATAAACACATTCTCAACTATATAAGTATCTTCAATGCTTTTGCATATAGGCTTACAAACTTACAAATATATCCCAAGCAGTTCATTAAACAAATGAAAACAACATGCAGACACAAAGGAAGGGGATTTACACTAAAGTTAAAACTGTGGACAAGAACCAAAGGGGCTTTGGGAAGTCTCCATTCCAGACACATTCAACACTTATTGTCATGGCAGGCATCAATACACAATGCTATTTGTTTCTCACTTTTAATTTTCTGTCCACTAATAAGAAACATAATAAGGGAAAATGTTCAACTTGTCGAAAAACTTATCTACAATCTACATGCTTTAACTTCATTTTAACTTTAGCTATCTACTCATGTAAATGTTCAAGGGAAAACGTGTCAATTTCTTTTCATCTACAAAACACAAAGAAACAAATAAATAATGAAAGTAAATTCTTATAAACAAACACAAGGATTTAAAAATTAATAAAAAAAGGAAATTGTAAAAAATTAAGTAAACTTTCAAGCAGTGTTATCTGACTTCTGATCTCAAATGTTCAAAGGTTGACCATATTACAAACATGGACTGTCAGATACTTGCGTTTACTGTATACAAATCAGAATGCTGCAATATTATTTCATAAAAAAATATTAAATATATTATCTACATATTACCACACATATACCTTAGTTTTTCATGACTTTTTGTTTCTCACTTATATATATATATATATATATATATATATATATATATATATATATATATATATATATATATATATATATATATATATATATATATATATATAGGTCTACTGGACGGAGAAAGATCATGGATTATATTACTAAGGTGAATGCATCAAGCCTTTGCTCTTATACATGAGAATCCTCTTCCTAGAAGAATCTTTACTTTCAAATCACACTATGTGTGCTAGTTTACAAAAGTTTTTAATCATAAATATTTCCTTCTAGCTTTATTCATAGATATTTCCCTCCATCTTTAATCTCCAATTCTAATATTCAAAAGTTCATTCTACAACTTATGTAAGTCTTTAAATACTTAATTTTTCTATAATGAAATACCATGAAACAGCACGAGTCCTGTCATGTTAGTAATTCAATCCAGTTCTGTCGGAAAGATGTCCTGTTCACTGTAGTATTGCTTTGTAAAATGCCTGTACACATAAATAGATCCATAAGTGCTTAGCTACTACGTAGTTAATTAGTTTACCTGATGACCTCAGCTGATTTAACATTCCTTGTTTATTCATTTATCTTTTTTTATTTATTTATTCATTTTTTTACTAATACTACCAATATTGGTGTTATTATCATAGATAAATTAAAATATTTCTAAAAATTAAGAAAAAAGGGCAAACAGATGATAGGTGAAGTCACATATTGGCTCACTGAGGACGAAGTACTTGTGGAGCCATCTATATTCAATGACAATCAATAAACAATAAATAAACAATAAATAAACTGGCCATGTCATATATGCTTGTGGACATTTCCAACTGGTACACCAAATGTCTGGAGGTGACAATTTTTACTGGCTATACATGTGTAGTATATAGTATTCTGTGAGGCAGAGGCATAGGTCTGTAAAAAGGACTGTGAGTGGATGA
>NC_091580.1:4072937-4075437 GCF_042767895.1 Penaeus vannamei
TACTGTAACCCTGATTGTTATCCCTGTAAATTTACCAAAATATAATAAAATAATGGATAACAAAATTATTCATCGGAAGTGTTTCCAAGCTGCTTGAAACTGGTCCATAGAAAATGTGACCTTTTCAGAAAACAAATATAAAGACAATGAATTAACAGAAAATGTAACATCTATAGAAGATTACCTAATTGGAAATGGTGACATAAACAAAGAATTCTAGCTGTGTGAGGGTGTGGACTTAGTCTATGAGCAGTGATATGGAGCAGACATTTTCTTCATTTACCAGTAAAGATGAGGCATCTGCAGCTTACACCATGTTCATTCTTATACTATTTCTTTCACTCTATAAGATGGCGGTGTCCATTTTCCTCTATCTATGCGCATCGCGGTCTTCAACCTCTACCGATGACATTGTCCATTTCCCTCGATCTCTGCATATCACTCTCGGTAACCTATGCCTAGTAATGTTTTCCTTTGCAATGTAAACATGGCAAGGGACTTACAAAAAGATGGGTTGATCTCCTGATCTTTGTCATATATCTCCTTTATTTTCGATTTGTGCACCTTTTGCCATAAATGGAGTGTCTCAGTACAAGTCAAGGTAATCATTCTATACAACTTTTTTTTTTACATTACCCTGATTGTCATCCCCTAGAAATTTTCCAAATATTACTAAATTAAGTGGGTGACTGCCAATTACCAATACACATATACTATCTCTTTCCTGTAACACTGCAAACGTACGATAATAACAATCATTTGTACGTATGACAGGTGTCTCTTACATCTTCGGTGCAAGTAGTGTGAATCTTGATCAAAATTAAATACGGTATGAACTTTATTGACGCCTACAGAACATGCATAAAGTTTTTGCTATAAATGGAAACTCGCGGCGGCAGGCCTCCTACAAGGAAACTTTGCATTCATAAATGGACTGCTATTTTCAGTGACAGACGATATAATACTTTACCACCGAAAGAGTTCAGTACCAAGCGCAGTTTGTCCTCTCTAGGATATGATCTTTCTTCCTAACTATGAAGACGAGCAAGCAATGCCCAAATAATATCTTACCAAAGAGACCTCGTCATGGCGCTCCTTTGTTGACGTTCGTCTGCAGACGACTAGCTAACATTCATAGGGGAAAAAATAAATTTTCTCTTGATATTTGCGTTACCTGTTCTGGAAAAAAACAAAGTAAAAAAATATGAATAGGAGGCGGCTGTTAAGTAAGATGACGTTATTGCTAGCGATGTAAAACGTTTACACACCAAGAAAAACTGTTCGACTTCGAATGTCCGGTCAGCTGATGATTTCATCACATATTGTTTTCAAAATATGTAGAAATAAAAAAGAAAGTTATACATGATCTATCACTAGGTGACTGATTTCATGGAGGCACTCACAATAGATTGTATTCGGCAAAATATACATGACAGTTTTTATACTGGTCCCAGGGCTGCCCGCTTTTCCGTAGCAGCATTTCTGCCGTTCTCTATGCATCAGAGGATAAAGAAAACGGATATGAATAATGGACCATACACTATCATAAACTGATAAATATTATATAATATTATATTATATTATATGGCTTGGTAATGTATTTATTGCAAATTGTTTTAAGCATGGAGTAAACAAGAAAGCAATGGAGGGAATCTTATAATCCCCAAACTTCTGCGCACTATAATTGTAATCTAATATTTATCCGTTTATGATAGTGTATGGTCCAACTTTATTATTTATATTCGTTTTCTTTATCCTCTGATATTTAGAGAACGGTAGAAATGCTGCCACAGAAAAGCGGACAGCCCTTATTACAATAAAATGAGTTAGATGTCAAAGATTAAAAGTGTTTTAGGATAGTATGATAAGGGAAAAGAAGGGAGCAAACGAAAGTATCAGAAAGTAACCGTCATATACGTAGTTGAACATGGTTTTTTCCACTAATTGTTTAAGTATATTGTCTTCTAAAGTAAAGACAATCTAGTGCATAACCTTGAAATAACTCTAAACAGTATTTCTAAATCCTGATATATTTAAGACAAAGTTTCACCTTACGTATGTTGTCTCCTGTTTTCTTTGATATTGTTACACCACTCTCTATTAATGTATCTGTATTTCGCGAAAGTTTTAGTGTGAAGGAGGGTGTCTTGTCCCGAAGAGTAAGATCGCCCGGGACTCTCGCCTCTGGAAGACGTGTTCGGGAACAAGGTCTATAGAAGTACTTATATACAAGGTCTATATAAGTACTTATATAGACCTTGTTCGGGACACCTCTCGTTTCACCGTCTGAGACTGTGATTTTCTCCCCGTGTTTGATGTGCCTTTATTTCCTGTGGACAGGGCCGGTTTTAAGCCGATTTGACCGATTTGATAAAATAGGGCCCCGCACCAGCAGGGTTCTTTTTTATCATATAAGGTACAAAATACTACTGAAAACGTGAAATTAAGAATAAGATATTCTTCCTTATAATATTAATTTACTATGTATTATTATACCAAG
>NC_091580.1:4080437-4092937 GCF_042767895.1 Penaeus vannamei
GGGTCGGTCCTTCCGTGCTCTTCCACGGTGAACAAGACCAGCTCCCTCACCGGTCGAGAATTTAGCGACGATCATCTAGCCGCCATGAAGGTCTTCAAGGACATGCTCACAGGTATGTTGTGAGCTGTAATGTGGGGATATTATAGAAACTAGTATTTCGTCCATATAACACCAGATGTGAGCATTTTTTTTGTTTGAAAGACAGAGGGAGTTGACAGCTTTCTCTGAACTCCCACTCCTGTCAAAGTAGGGTGAAATTTACTCCCAATTTCACATCTAATTGAAGCAGCACTCGCAGTTGTTGTGTTTTTTATGAGAAATTGTAAATACTATCTCACTGAAGAAGGGAGAAAGCCTCGAGTCGCGTATGTAGGTCATGAATGACTTCCTCATCGATAGACCGTACCCACGTCTGGCCTGGATGGCAGAGATTACTGGTGTTGCAAGACAAGGCTAAACTCAGGATTTAGGTAATATTCTAGAAACTCTGTCAAGGTAGATTTGGAAATGCAAACCCACACCATTTTTTGGGTTAATAGAACAATTTTCCGAGACCTTTCGTCGTATTTCATGTGAATCTAGCACTCGATTTCCTTCACAAGCGAAGCATAACTACGATAGCGGTCTCGATAGCTGGGGAGGGCATGGTAGGCCTTCATATCTGGGAATTCAAGAAATATTGGTTGAATTCTAGCAAGGACTGTATATTAACACCTTTCCGGATGGTGTAGGGGGCTCTGGCCTTTAAGCCTGGTCTACGAAATCTTGACTTCGTATCTTCCGGTAGGATAGAGCCTGGGTATTAGGTATCCGATACGTTTTCAGTAGATATAGGGGGGTTCTCAGGTATTCCAGGTTGTTGTTGGAGAGAATTGTGATCGCTGTTCAGATATTCCTTAACTGGTTATATTGAGTGTTTATGTTCATGTTCACACTGGAAACTAATAGGCTTATTTGATGATTTCCCTTGCATACCTCATCTGCTACCAATCCGTCCGATTTCCTGTCCCTCTTAGCAACTTTGTCATTTTGTCGCAGCTCTGGAGGTGTAAAGTTACTGTTGCTCCTGAAAATTGTAGATTTTATACCATTGAAAACTGTTATCAATTTGTGCAGGAATTGGTATTAAAGAAAACTTTCTTAGCGTGTCTTACCATATGGTAAGTTCAGATTCTTTAAATTAGGTGTGAGGCTGCATTTCCAATAATACCAAAGTCAAATATGGGAATGATAAAATCCTCGGTATCTGTTAGAGAGCAACGCACCCTCCGAGAGACTCAAAAAAAGTTTTTCTGCAGGAAATCCGAGTTCATCGATTCTCAGCTTTTTCTGCGAATGAATCATTCAGGAGATCGAGTACCATTTCTCTATTGATGATCTTGATTTGATAGTCCCGTTAGCAGGGTAGGGCATGAAATATATCTTGGAAATTTTGGGATAAAACATGATTAAATAAAAAATGATGATAAAAAATGCGTAAAACTTACAGACAGTATTCAATGCCATATAGTAGAGCGGAAGAAATGAGCTGCAGTGGCCTCATATTTAAATGTAGAAAATATAACAAGTGGTTGAAGAACATATAACAAGTGGTTGCTGCTCAAATCCTAAGTTGATCAGCTCGTTTACCTTGCCAATAAAAACACAATACTGACCACTTAACTCTTTGTGATGTCCTAAGTAGTTCATGTGTTACTACATGCATGTCAAAACAATATTTGGCTTATCAGTCTATACTGTTGCACATTATGCTCTTAACCCATTAACACCGGTATATTTTGAAGCAGAAAATAAAAGATTCCGGGTAGCTACAAAATCGATGTGCATTGCTAGCGCAGGGGTAGGGGGGGGGTTGGAACGTGTGAATTCCCGTAGTTTTGTTGAAAGGTGAGTTGGGATCTCGTAGTCTGTAGAGTTTCATTGGCTGATTTTAGGTGTTCTTTTGTGTTAGTTTTATGCATATTTTATTACTATTCTTATTTATGCCTGTTTTACCCCTTAATTTCCATGATTATACTTCATGCCCTTCCCTATGAACGAGACTATCAAATCAAGATTATCAATGGAGAAATTGTACTCGATCTCCTGAAAGATTCATTCCCTGAAGAAACAAAAGCCAAGAATTAACAATCATTGGATTTCTTGAAAAACATTTTTTTTTTACTTAGTCTCTGGAAGGGTGCATTGCTCTCTGCAGCAAATACTAAATACTTTTAAGAACATAAATGTAACGGCACACTGATAATTTGCCAAATATTACAAACATGTAGGTAGACAGGAAAATTTGGAATATTGGAGTAATGAGTTATGCAGTCAGTGTTTTGTTTTTCCTGGCAAGGTAAACAAGATGAGCAACTTTCTCTGAGTGGTGATATGCAGGGGAATATTACCTGTGAATATTAGGCTGCTGCAGCTTAAACTGTTGTTTCTGACTTTCTTTCTTATGCTTTCTAAGATGGTGTCCATTTCCCTCTATATCTGGGCATTGCTATAAGTAATCTACATAAGTTCCTTTCTCTAGTTTCTAAGTATATAGAAATTATTGTGCAGAAACCCCCTAACCCCCACATTCTTAGCCTTGATAGCAGGGGAGGGCATGAAAGGTACCAGGGAAATTGCAGTGTAAATTATGAATAATGTACAGAATTGGTCTCTCTATTGTTTAATGCAGGGGTGCCCCCCCCCCCCCATGGTGAGCTGCCACCCCCTAAACCCTACCCAGAAAAACAAACAACCCTCCATGTTTTCATGTTAGGAGAGAGCACATTACCACCATCAGGGAGCAGTATTGCCAAGTCTATCTGATACTCTCTCCTGTTGTGAATATGTAGAAGATTCTTTGTTCTGGTTGAGGGATGGGGGCAGCAGCCCTTCATGGCACACTATATTAGACAATATATTGCCTGATTGTGCAGATTATTCATATTTTACCCTGGATTGCCCTAGTACCTTTCATGCCATTCCCAGCTATCAGGGCCAAACTTGTAGCTATTGAAGGGTTGGGGAGGTTTCTATGCACTAAAACCTTCATATTTGCATTGTAGACTGCGAGGAATTGGGTACGGCTGCCATTTGCAGATTCCCTGGCCACAATAGGGACCTTCCTAAAATGGGAGACGTTTTTTTGGGGGGGGGAAATTAAAGAGGTTAGATTATGGGATATGGGTAAATATTCAGAAAACCTTTGCAAATCTGATCTTAAAATTGGTATCAATAGATTCCTCCCCTTGTACGCTATCTTGCGTTGAATATTTATCCTCGGACCCCCTCCCCATGACCCACAAACTCGGCTTTGATAGCACGGAGGGGATGAAAGGTACCAGGTAAATTGGATAATTTTGGTTTTCCACAGCCAACCAGCTATGCAAAAAAAAATTCTGATTGTTAAGTGTAGTATGTGCGTATTTGTTGTTGTTTCCCATTGCAAATGACAGGTTCTAGAAGAAAGTGAAGCATTTTTCTCTCAAAAGACATTGCTGAAGAAAAACATTGGTTAATGTTATCGAGAGGGACGTGCAGAAAGAGGTAATTGGACCCGCCACCCAATAGAGCATAAAGAACATAGCTACAGTTGCAGGAGCCTCATATTTACGTTGATGAAAATCTTAAAATCTGAAAAAATAAATTTGCCGTATATTGCATGGAAGCGACTAAGTAAACATCGGAGCGGGAGGCGGGGTGGGTGGGGGGATCAGAGATTTAGTCATAACTCCTTTATTTTTATGTATGTCACAGAAGTATTATGTCACGGGATTGCCAAAGCCTACTAGATTAGATTTTTTCAAATTTGAGTATTTTTTAAAATATTCATCGAAAGTTCAGCACAATATATATTGAAGATAAATGAGCCAGTTTTGTTAGTGTATACTATGTACCAAGGTCTAGAGTATCACTTAACTAGACCTTACAACATTCCCTGTCTCCTGTACTCTTTTATTACCATTATATTAATCAGATAATACGCTGATTAAGGTTCATAGGAAATATAATTTTTCAATATTGTTACATTTCATACTTTTACATTGACACCACACAATGGTTTATTTACCACTTTTTCCTTTCCCTCATCCTCTTTCCCCTTTTGTTTATATGAACTTTAGAAAGTGAAGATTTTCAAGTCAGAATTGTTCTTGCTGTAGTAGTAGTTATTTAAGAAAAATTATTTTGCAGGTGATGAGATGTTCACCGACACCTATAAGTATGAGGAGGTGGATGATGCCTTCTACATGGTAATTGGAAAAAATATTACTGTTACTGAAGATAACATTGAGCTGGAGGGAGCCAATCCATCAGCTGAAGAAGCAGATGAAGGCACTGACACTACTAGTCAATCTGGCGTCGATGTAGTTATATATATGCGTCTGCAAGAAACCGGCTTCCAAGTCAAGAAGGATTATCTTGCTTACATGAAAGAATATCTAAAGAAGTAAGTTCAAAATTAATAACTAGTGTAGAGATTAATGTAGGAAAAATATAGAAGTATACATTTATTATTCTTGATGTATATTAGTAGTCTTGCTGTATGGTATTATTCTTGATGAATAGTACTGTGTGTGTATGTTTACATGTATGTGTGTGTGTGTTCGTGTACGTGCGTGAGTACGTGTGTGTGTGGGGGGGGTGGGGGCTGTTCAAGCTCTTATTTGTTTTAGTTGGATTTAATGCCCCTATAAACATTGAGAATTTGTTAGTTGTTGAAAAAATACCATTATTTAAGGTTGAATGGGGTAACTGTTTTCAGATGTTAGTGACCATAAATTAGTTATTGCATCACTGTTAGTACCAGTAGTGTAGAGATAAGAAAGGCTAACATTTACTGCCAGAACTTGAGTTGAACATCATTTGGAGAGTATCATCACAGCTCATAATTCCAGGATATGTTATTAAATTACCAGTTAACAATTTATTCTCTTTCCAGTGTAAAGGCAAAGTTGGAAGGCACACCTGAAGCTTCAAAGTTAACATCTATCCAGAAGCCTCTGACAGACCTTTTGAAGAAGTTCAAGGACTTGCAATTCTTCACTGGTGAATCAATGGACCCTGATGGCATGGTTGTTCTCATGGATTACAAAGACATTGATGGAGAAGAGCGGCCAGTCTTGTATTTCCCAAAATACGGTCTAACAGAGGAGAAGCTATAAACATTATTTATTTCTGAGTTATTGTAAGTGCACTCTTTTTTTGTATTAATTGTATTATGGTTAATGATAAGCAGATAAGGCTGAGTAGCAGCAGAGCAAGTTGATTTAATCCTTTTAGTATGGGTCAGAAGACTAGGAATGGACAGATAGGCGAATGATAGCCTAACTTCAGCCAACTAAAAAAGTAAAGAGAGCATTAGTGTATGAGTAATTAAAAGAAAGAAATAAGGGTAAAGAGAGCATTAGTGTATGAGTAATTAAAAGAAAGAAATAAGGGTAAAGAGAGAAATAAGTATAATTAAGAATAAAGGAAATACAGGAGATGATTGAACAAGTTAACCCATTGGATCTGGATCTTTCTCTCAGCAAGTTGCCCAAAGTCTAGGCATGAGGCAAAAGGGGGGGCCATAATTTTTTTTTTTTTTTTTCCCCATTTTTAAAATTATAAAGTATGATATATGGACTTTCATCATCTGAAATGAAAATCTGATCATTGAGAAAATCGTACATTTATTCGGCTTTCAAATTATCCAAACCCCATTAGAATTGGCCAATTGGTTACGGAGTGACACAAGAAAATGTAGGCGAAGGTGTAGTTTTGAGATTTCAGGCTTTGAAGTTGGAAACTTTTTTTTTTTTTTTATCTGATCTCTGCGTCAATCTTGATGCATTTTATGACATTCACATGGTATTCTTAAGTGTAACTGGTAACTGGTACTAATGGCAATGACTGCACATGATTGTAGAAGTACTGCATGTCATCACAGGCTTCGTAGTGCCTCGTGAGGAATTTCATACGAATTAACAACTGCAGCCGTGGTTGAGATGTATTTCTCATATTATGTTTATTAGTTACAGGAATAGCATCTATCATTAGTAGTCTGTCTCTCATATATCTTCATTAATTGCAAATTACTTTGTAGGTTTCTTTATCAAATTTCATTTATAAAGGTGCTTAAAATGCAGTGCATCACTGTGTATGGGTAAAATTTTCAGTGTCAGTCAAATGATGTGTATTTACTTGCATGGGCTTGAATGTCTTTAGATTTTTTTTATACTTCTGTGATGTATTATAGGCTTATAGTTATCGACGAAAAGGCAGTGTATCTTGATCTGTTGATATATTAAAGGCACTTACAAGAGTAAATGCTTATTATTGGAATTGTCCGAGATTAGGACTGTGACCAGGGAACTCACTTGTGATGGATGCATTATGATGCAAAATTTCAAACAGGCTTCCACTTTCCACATGAAGAACAATGGATGTAATTAGGGGGTGGGGTCTGAAGACTAGAAATATATTTTGAAAGTTCCACAACCTTGGTGTGTATAAACAATAAATTTTGTGGGTGGGTAATATTTTCCATTTTATTAAAGCTTCGATAATGTTTTTCTTCTAATTAAATGACATACTAGTAATAGCATATGTATTACTTTTGTGTTTCTATTGGATTGTGTTAAATTAAGAAGTAACTTTGATAAAATGTTTTCTAGCAACAATAATATTACTTCAATGTGTGAAAGTGTTGGGGGTATTCTCAATGTTGGCAAAAGGGCTTATACATAGCCGGGTACTGTAAATGCACATTCATCTTGCTAAGTGCCTCACACCTGGACATCCTTTTCAGGATGTAGGCATTTGCCCAAAATATGAAAACCGAGTTTGGACTTCAAAAGTTAATTTCATTGTTTTCTGTTTACAGATGCAGCAGCCCTTGTCATCTGGACTCCCAGGATCACAAAGCCAATTGTTAATGGTCCTTTTTAATTTAATTTTAACATACTCAGATAAATTAGTCATCCCCTCCAATATACTGTTTTATTTCTTCCTTAACCAAAGCTCATTTGGTAAAGAATTAAGCAAGTAAACATTTTATACAAAAGGAAAATGTAATATATTTTCCATCTCTTTCACAGAGTAATATTCCTTTTTAATGCAGGAAATCACCCCTACTTAGGACCTCAGCCCTTGCCTCAACAAATTTTGCATGGTTGTTTCTCCCTTCTCCTATCTTCTCCAAACCTTCTATCCAATTCCTAAGATGGAAGAGCCGTGTTGAAAGGGTGAAAGGCTGACTTCTTGCCAGTCATGAACAGCCTCAGGGAGCCACGGGCACTGTATTCCTTGGTAAATCATTCAGCCCTTACTCGTTATTGGGACCCAGAGGAATGACCCTTTTTACCTTCCCCACATATGTCAGGCGTACCATGGCCTGTAATGAATATTTTGTACCCTTGTTAGGGACATTGAGGCTTGCCCCTTTATCAACTAGCCTCACTGAATCAGACTTAGTTTACCGACCCCAGACTCCCCTTTGACCACGTCACAACACTGTTAGTACACCACCTTGCTCTACACATACTGCCGAATTATCTAGCGAGGTACCAACTCCACCCTTAAGACGTCCCATCCTCATTCCCAACGTCTTCCAGCCCACTACTTGAACAATCATCTTCACATTCTACCCTCTCCTCCCTTACTACAACTCTTTAAACTTAATTGTCCACACCTCCATAATACGTCGCTTCACACCACTCCAGTCCTCGTCCCTCCATAATTCCCACTTCCTCAAGCCTTTTGAGTAATCTGTTTAGACCAGCTAAATGGGGACTGATTATGGTTCCCCCAACAGCCCCTCATTCAGATAATACCCTAATCTTTCAACAATGCCTTTAAAAATAAGTTGGCAAAGTTTTCTTCCGCAGTCGTCCTGATCGCTCACGCTTAGTTTCATATGAGACTCGAGCCCAAGCACCATCTACCTTGGTTGACATCACTGGCAAACCTATATCTGTTCTAATCCACACCTCCCTTAATAGATGCACTGGAACGGTTTCCCTCTCCTCCACTGATTGCCCTGTCTACGGTTAAAAACTGGACTAACTGAAAACGACCTGCTTGGCCCGGATTCACTAACGCACGTAGGATGGTAAAATCACTGGTAACTATAGTTACCATGGTAACCAGACAGCGGTGGTATTGTCATCACGTGATATCGTAAAAAAAAAAACTATATCTAAGCAAAGTTTTAGGTTTGGTTTTATACATGTAACAAATATGCTGGCAAACGCATACGGCAGTACGGACATAGTGTAGAAATGTAAATTTCACATGAAACTAGCAAGGCTAAAATCCACACATTCTCGTAAAATTATAACCTATATTATACTATAATGCACGGAGTCGATAGATAAGTGAACTCGTATAGAATTATTCTGACAATTATTACAAATGATACCGAAAAAACTACCTTGGTGATTTAGCGTTGGTAATACCAACACTAAATCGGTATAGCAATATCTGTCTGTCGGCATTTTGACTAACTCCAAAGTGCATGGGCAAGAATAAATTTGAAATATATCCTTTGACGACAAATAGCGATTGCTAAGAAAATTGGTCCGGTTATTTAACAAAAAAAAAGTTTAGACTAATGTTATTAATATATTAATAATAAATATTATATTAAGTGTTTGTATTGGTTCCTATCTATACAGTAAATATATATCCCACATAATCAAATAAGTATATTCATTTTGTGCTTAAATAGTGTTTTAACTGTGAAGATTATTTTAAGTCTCGCTGTGTCAAGTTCTGTATGGCGCTCGCTGATTGGTGGAATTGCTTTACTAGAGCCATCAGTTGACTACCATTAGAATGAGCCAATTTACGATTGTAACTCGGCATATCCAAATTACCATTTCGCGAATCCCACTTTGCCATCACTGGTACATGCGTTACGATCGTATGTTAGTGAATCCGGCCCCTTGGTTGCCTCACTGAATATGATGTAGCATTACAATGCTACTCTATTCCACCCAGAGGCAATCGTAAGTCCAGCATCAAAATTGCCAAGATTGCCGTTTGCAGACATGACCTTCCCCATAAGGTCTACATAGGAGGGAGCAGGGGAAAGTGGTGCTGTAGATGTATAGGCTACTTGGGTAGAGTGGATGGGAGTGGACTGATTTCACGTATTTGTACTACTTACTACTTATTGGAGTAAGTAGTGATTGAAAAACCTCGTCGTCGTGCTTTTTGTCTGGCCTCTCGTAGAGTGAAGCTTAGTTTGAATCTGAGAACTGTTACTTCACTCAAATTTGTGAGCAGCGCAGCCTCTATAAAATATATTGAGGTTCACCACAATTAGCACATACGTGATTGTGCAGGTCAGTTTGCACGGTCATAACCTGGTTGAGCACAGTCCACTCCCATCCACTCTACCCAAGTGGCCTATACATCTACAGCACCACTTTCCCCTGCTCCTCAACTTTCCACCTCTAATTCTCTTATCTCCCAGTCAAATCCTTTTTCCCATCCTAAATCCAGACATCTTCCCCAATGTTTCTTCCTACTTCACCCCCTAATCCCTTGCCCGTTGTCGTCGTGTGGGGGGAGGGGGGTTTAGGAGACGGAGACTGAGACCCATTGTAGGCATCTCCCTTGCTTTGGGCCTCAGCCCTCGACTCAACTAAATTTGTATGGTCTTTTCCACCCTCCTACTCTTTCGCTTCCGTCCCTTCTCCAACCCCTACTTTCTATTTCCTAAGCTGTAAGAGCCGTGCTGAAAGGATGAAAGGCTGACACTGTCAGTCCTGAACGGCTTGCGGGAACCATGTGCACGGTATTCCCCTGATTTAGTTGTTCAGCATTTACTCCTCAAGGGGACCCTGTGGGGTGGACTGTTTATTTCCGCAATATAGTCAAGGCTTCCCATGGCCAGTAATGACGACGTAATACTCTTATTAGGAGTAATGAGGCTTGCCCCCTTATCAAATATCCCCACCAATTCAAACTCTCCCGGCTCTCCGACCCCAGGCTCTCTTTTGACCACGACTCTGAACACTACAACTAATACCCACTCCTCATGCCTACTTGTGCATTACCCACCCAAGCTGAGACTCAATCTCCAGAAAACATCACTCCGTAATATTCCTTCTTCCACACGTCCCCTACCATCCACCACCACCAACCTTACAAATATCTTAAATACTCTATTTAGCCCAGCTAAATGGGACCGATTTTTCGTGATCTCCCTATAGCTCGTTACTCAGGCAGCACTCTTCTCTTTCAACAATGCCTCCAAAACAATTTGGCAGAGTCCCTTTCTATACCAGACGCGATCGCACCCGTCTCGTAACAGTCAGATCAGAAACTGAATCTATAGCACTATCAAATCTAACTGATCATTTTGGCAACACCATTCCTGTAGAACCCCATCCAACCCTTAATACTTGTACCGGAACTGTCTCATTCTCCCCAGCAAACTGCCCAGTCGATACCAAAGATTCGTCTGACTGTGAAGACTTATTAGGATGACTCAATGACCTAGATGTGAAATCAGTACATTAGTACATCATTCCTTCTAAAGGTCAACGAAAGAATCCGATCAATATTGCCAAAATTACTTTCCGTACACATGATCTTCCCTTACGTATCTACATTGGTGGACAATCCCTCCCTGTTCGACCATACCAACACCTTCCCAGTCAGTGTCAAAACTGTTGGCGCTTTGGACATCCTGCCAAATACTGCCGTTCCACAGACCGATGTCCCCATATGTGCCCAACCTGGTCATAACCGATCAGACTGCTCTGCACAAACGCGTTCATGTGCTAACTTACAAGTTTGAATCTGAGGTAGCACGCCGACAAGGTTTCTCTCATACTCCATACTCTAATAACATCGCTCGCTCTGCCCCTCCCCCTCCACCCCAAGATGTCCCCACTTCCACTTCTACATTCTATCTCCCTCAAATCGATTCTTTTGCCACTCTAAATCCAGACACCCCAATCTCAACTACAGTCCCAACATCACCCCCTCTCCCTCCCCGCACTACCCACAGTAGACAGACTGAACGTTCTACCCCTTCTTAATAGTGATATATGACCTTAGATGTCTTGCACATTTATTTTAACCATTAACCATCTACCCCTTCTTCCCCTAACGCACACTCACTTCCACCTTCCTTTACCTTTATTCCTCAGACACCAGTCTCCTCTTCACCCCCCTCCATAAGAAAACCTTTGTCCCACAAAACTTCCCAACCAACTCCACTGCAGAAACTATGGAAAGCATTCAAAACTATATGCTTGAAATACAAAATTCCATAACTCATGCTCCCTCCACACTTGAAGTGATTGCCGATATCCATACCCTTCCTACTCATATTCCCTCTACACCCCTTCCTCCTAATCCCTCCCAAGACAACACATACCCTTCAACTCCAAATATCCATCCTTATGATAGCCATCCTCCTACCACTAATATTCCCCCCACACCACATCCTCCTACCACTCATACTCCCCCACACCACATCCTCCTACCACTCATACTCCCCCCACACCACATCCTCCTACTCCCTCCCAACACAACCCACCCCCTTCAACTCCAACTATACGCACATTCTCCCTGCCTCCACCCCCTCTATTCTTTCCACTCTCTCCCGGATACACACGGGAATCACTCGTGTCACAACAATGCCCTTCCCCAAATTCCCTACCTCCTGATACCCCTCCTTTACACCCCTTACATCCTTCTCCCCCAGATTCCCTAACACGCACCGGCGCTTTCACTCATAACATAACTAAGATATAGCTCTCCTACATTGGAATATTCGCGGTTTCCGTTCTCACAGACCAGACCTACGTCATATCCTAGCTTCTTATAATTCATCTATTATCTGCCTCCAAGAGACTTTCCTCACACATTCTCCTATTCCAATTTCCAATTACCATTTTATCTCTTCCCCACACTCCCTTTATGTCTCGTCTATACTTATCCATCATAAAACACCTTATGTCATACCTCCCATACAAACTTCTGTCCCGTGCACAGCTATTCGCATCTTTCTTCGCCGCTGGATCACAGTGATTACTTCTCCCCTTCCCATCCCATTGACTTTACTGCCTTTGAAACTCTAATTTCCCAACTCCACCACCTTTCCTCGTAGTTGGTGATTTCAACTGCCACCACACTCTGTGGGGTGATTCTATCACCACTCCCCGAGGCCGATCTCTAGAACGCTTCCTCTCCGCAAATAACCTAATTATTCTTAATTCGGATCGCCCCACACACTTTGACATGCGCACACAATCCTTTTCATCCCTTGAAATCTCTCTATGCTCCCCTTCTCTCCATTTAGATTTCCATTGGTCAGTTCTAGACCACTTCCCCTATAGTGACCACTTCCATGTACTTCTTTCAGCTACTTCATATGTACCACTTCCTAATCCTCCACGTTGGTGCTTTGGTAGAGCTGACTGGCGTACTTTCACTTGACTCTCTACTATACCTATCCCTCTACGCCTACTGTAGTATCTTGTCACTTGCAAAATCAGAGCACTAAATATGCAGGCGAA
>NC_091580.1:4105437-4120437 GCF_042767895.1 Penaeus vannamei
TGTAGAAGTGTCAGTTGATGTTTCTGTAGAAGCGTCAGTTGATGTTTCTGTAGAAGTGTCAGTTGATGTTTCCGTAGAAGTGTCAGTTGATGATTCTGTAGAAGTGTCAGTTGATGTTTCTGTAGAAGTGTCAGTTGATGTTTCTGTAGAAGTGTCAATTGATGTTCCTGTAGAAGTGTCAGTTGATGTTTCCGTAGAAGTGTCAGTTGATGTTTCTGTAGAAGTGACAGTTGATGTTTCTGTAGAAGTGTCAGTTGATGTTTCTGTAGAAGTGTCAGTTGATGTTTCCATTGAAGTGTCAGTTGAAGTTTCTGTAGAAGTGACAGTTGATGTTTCTGTAGAAGTGATAGTTGATGTTTCTGTAGAAGTGTCAGTTGATGTTTCTGTAGAAGTGTCAGTCGATGTTTCTGTAGAAGTTACAGTTGATGTTTCTGTAGAAGTGTCAGTTGATGTTTCCATTGAAGTTTCAGTTGATGTTTCTGTAGAAGTGTCAGTTGATGTTTCCGTAGAAGTGTCAGTCGATGTTTCCGTAGAAGTGACAGTTGATGTCTCTGTAGAAATGTTAGTTGATGTTTCCGTAGAAGTGTCAGTTGATGTTTCTGTAGAAGTGTCAGTTGATGTTTCTGTAGAAGTGTCAGTTGATGTTTCTGTAGAAGTGTCAGTTGATGTTTCTGTAGAAGTGTCAGTTGATGTTTCTGTAGAAGCGTCAGTTGATGTTTCAGTAGAAGTGTCAGTTGATGTTTCCGTAGAAGTGTCAGTTGATGATTCTGTAGAAGTGTCAGTTGATGTTTCTGTAGAAGTGTCAGTTGATGTTTCTGTAGAAGTGTCAATTGATGTTCCTGTAGAAGTGTCAGTTGATGTTTCCGTAGAAGTGTCAGTTGATGTTTCTGTAGAAGTGACAGTTGATGTTTCTGTAGAAGTGTCAGTTGATGTTTCTGTAGAAGTGATAGTTGAAGTTTCTGTAGAAGTGTCAGTTGATGTTTCTGTAGAAGTGTCAGTTGATGTTTCTGTAGAAGTGTCAATTGATGTTTCTGTAGAAGTGTCAGTTGATGTTTCTGTAGAAGTGACAGTTGATGTTTCTGTAGAAGTGGCAGTTGATGTTTCTGTAGAAGTGTCAGTTGATGTTTCTGTAGAAGTGTCAGTTGATGTTTCTGTAGAAGTGTCAGTTGATGTTTCTGTAGAAGTGTCAGTCGATGTTTCCGTAGAAGTGACAGTTGATGATTCTGTAGAAGTGGCAGTTGATGTTTCTGTAGAAGTGTCAGTTGATGTTTCTGTAGAAGTGTCAGTTGATGTTTCTGTAGAAGTGTCAGTTGATGTTTCTGTAGAAGTGTCAGTCGATGTTTCCGTAGAAGTGACAGTTGATGATTCTGTAGAAGTGTCAGTTGATGTTTCTGTAGAAGTGTCAGTTGATGTTTCTGTTGAAGTGTCAGTTGATGTTCCCGTAGAAGTGTCAGTTGATGTTTCCGTAGAAGTGACAGTTGATGATTCTGTAGAAGTGTCAGTTGATGTTACCGTAGAAGTGTCAGTCGATGTTTCTGTAGAAGTGACAGTTGATGTTTCTGCAGAAGTGTCAGTTGATGTTTCTGTAGAAGTAATCGTTGAAGTTTCTGTAGAAGTGTCAGTTGATGTTTCTGTCGAAGTGTCAGTTGATGTTTCTGTAGAAGTGTCAGTTGATGTTTCAGTAGAAGTGTAAGTTGATGTTTCTGTAGAAGTGTCAGTTGATGTTTCCGTCGATGTTTCAGTTGATGTTTCTGTAGAAGTGTCAGTTGATGTTTCTGTAGAAGTGTCAGTTGATGTTTCCATTGAAGTGTCAGTTGATGTTTCTGTAGAAGTGACAGTTGATGATTCTGTAGAAGTGTCAGTTGATGTTTCTGTAGAAGTGTCAGTTGATGTTTCTGTAGAAGTGTCAGTTGATGTTTCCGAAGAAGTGTCAGTTGATGTTTCTGTAGAAGTGACAGTCGATGTTTCTGTAGAAGTGTCAGTTGATACTTCTGTAGAAGTGTCAGTTGATACTTCTGTAGAAGTGTCAGTTGATGTTTCTGTAGAAGTGTCAGTTGATGTTTCTGTAGAAGTGTCAGTTGATGTTTCTGTAGAAGTGTCAGTCGATGTTTCTGTAGAAGTTACAGTTGATGTTTCTGTAGAAGTGTCAGTTGATGTTTCTGTAGAAGTGTCAGTTGATGTTTCTGTAGAAGTGTCAGTTGATGTTTCTGTAGAAGTGTCAGTTGATGTTTCTGTAGAAGTGTCAGTTGATGTTTCCGTAGAAGTGTCAGTTGATGTTTCCGAAGAAGTGTCAGTTGATGTTTCCGTAGAAGTGTCAGTTGATGTTTCCATTGAAGTTTCAGTTGATGTTTCTGTAGAAGTATCAGTTGATGTTTCCGTAGAAGTGTCAGTCGATGTTTCCGTAGAAGTGACAGTTGATGTCTCTGTAGAAATGTCAGTTGATGTTTCCGTAGAAGTGTCAGTTGATGTTTCCGTAGAAGTGTCAGTTGATGTTTCTGTAGAAGTGTCAGTTGATGTTTCTGTAGAAGTGTCAGTTGATGTTTCTGTAGAAGTGTCAGTTGATGTTTCTGTAGAAGCGTCAGTTGATGTTTCAGTAGAAGTGTCAGTTGATGTTTCCGTAGAAGTGTCAGTTGATGTTTCTGTAGAAGTGTCAGTTGATGTTTCTGTAGAAGTGTCAGTTGATGTTTCTGTAGAAGTGTCAATTGATGTTCCTGTAGAAGTGTCAGTTGATGTTTCCGTAGAAGTGTCAGTTGATGTTTCTGTAGAAGTGTCAGTTGATGTTTCTGTAGAAGTGTCAGTTGATGTTTCTGTAGAAGTGTCAGTTGATGTTTCTGTAGAAGTGTCAGTTGATGTTTCTGTAGAAGTGTCAGTTGATGTTTCTGTAGAAGTGTCAGTTGATGTTTCTGTAGAAGTGTCAGTTGATGTTTCTGTAGAAGTGTCAGTTGATGTTTCTGTAGAAGTGTCAGTTGATGTTTCTGTAGAAGTGTCAGTTGATGTTTCTGTAGAAGTGTCAGTTGATGTTTCTGTAGAAGTGTCAGTTGATGTTTCTGTAGAAGTGTCAGTTGATGTTCCTGTAGAAGTGTCAGTTGATGTTTCTGTAGAAGTGTCAGTTGATGTTTCTGTAGAAGTGTCAGTTGATGTTTCTGTAGAAGTGTCAGTTGATGTTTCTGTAGAAGTGTCAGTTGATGTTTCTGTAGAAGTGTCAGTTGATGTTTCTGTAGAAGTGTCAGTTGATGTTTCTGTAGAAGTGTCAGTTGATGTTTCTGTAGAAGTGACAGTTGATGTTTCTGTAGAAGTGTCAGTTGATGTTTCTGTAGAAGTGTCAGTTGATGTTTCTGTAGAAGTGTCAGTTGATGTTTCTGTAGAAGTGTCAGTTGATGTTTCTGTAGAAGTGTCAGTTGATGTTTCTGTAGAAGTGTCAGTTGATGTTTCTGTAGAAGTGTCAGTTGATGTTTCTGTAGAAGTGTCAGTTGATGTTTCTGTAGAAGTGTCAGTTGATGTTTCTGTAGAAGTGTCAGTTGATGTTTCTGTAGAAGTGTCAGTTGATGTTTCTGTAGAAGTGTCAGTTGATGTTTCTGTAGAAGTGTCAGTTGATGTTTCTGTAGAAGTGTCAGTTGATGTTTCTGTAGAAGTGTCAGTTGATGTTTCTGTAGAAGTGTCAGTTGATGTTTCTGTAGAAGTGTCAGTTGATGTTTCTGTAGAAGTGTCAGTTGATGTTTCTGTAGAAGTGTCAGTTGATGTTTCTGTAGAAGTGTCAGTTGATGTTTCTGTAGAAGTGTCAGTTGATGTTTCTGTAGAAGTGTCAGTTGATGTTTCTGTAGAAGTGTCAGTTGATGTTTCTGTAGAAGTGTCAGTTGATGTTTCTGTAGAAGTGTCAGTTGATGTTTCTGTAGAAGTGTCAGTTGATGTTTCTGTAGAAGTGTCAGTTGATGTTTCTGTAGAAGTGTCAGTTGATGTTTCTGTAGAAGTGTCAGTTGATGTTTCTGTAGAAGTGTCAGTTGATGTTTCTGTAGAAGTGTCAGTTGATGTTTCTGTAGAAGTGTCAGTTGATGTTTCTGTAGAAGTGTCAGTTGATGTTTCTGTAGAAGTGTCAGTTGATGTTTCTGTAGAAGTGTCAGTTGATGTTTCTGTAGAAGTGTCAGTTGATGTTTCTGTAGAAGTGTCAGTTGATGTTTCTGTAGAAGTGTCAGTTGATGTTTCTGTAGAAGTGTCAGTTGATGTTTCTGTAGAAGTGTCAGTTGATGTTTCTGTAGAAGTGTCAGTTGATGTTTCTGTAGAAGTGTCAGTTGATGTTTCTGTAGAAGTGTCAGTTGATGTTTCTGTAGAAGTGTCAGTTGATGTTTCCGTAGAAGTGTCAGTTGATGTTTCTGTAGAAGTGTCAGTTGATGTTTCTGTAGAAGTGTCAGTTGATGTTTCTGTAGAAGTGTCAGTTGATGTTTCTGTAGAAGTGTCAGTTGATGTTTCCGTAGAAGTGTCAGTTGATGTTTCTGTAGAAGTGTCAGTTGATGTTTCTGTAGAAGTGTCAGTTGATGTTTCCGTAGAAGTGTCAGTTGATGTTTCTGTAGAAGTGTCAGTTGATGTTTCTGTAGAAGTGTCAGTTGATGTTTCTGTAGAAGTGTCAGTTGATGTTTCTGTAGAAGTGTCAGTTGATGTTTCTGTAGAAGTGTCAGTTGATGTTTCCGTAGAAGTGTCAGTTGATGTTTCTGTAGAAGTGTCAGTTGATGTTTCTGTAGAAGTGTCAGTTGATGTTTCTGTAGAAGTGTCAGTTGATGTTTCTGTAGAAGTGTCAGTTGATGTTTCCGTAGAAGTGTCAGTTGATGTTTCTGTAGAAGTGTCAGTTGATGTTTCTGTAGAAGTGTCAGTTGATGTTTCTGTAGAAGTGTCAGTTGATGTTTCTGTAGAAGTGTCAGTTGATGTTTCTGTAGAAGTGTCAGTTGATGTTTCTGTAGAAGTGTCAGTTGATGTTTCTGTAGAAGTGTCAGTTGATGTTTCTGTAGAAGTGTCAGTTGATGTTTCTGTAGAAGTGTCAGTTGATGTTTCTGTAGAAGTGGCAGTTGATGTTTCTGTAGAAGTGTCAGTTGATGTTTCTGTAGAAGTGTCAGTTGATGTTTCTGTAGAAGTGTCAGTTGATGTTTCTGTAGAAGTGTCAGTCGATGTTTCCGTAGAAGTGTCAGTTGATGTTTCTGTAGAAGTGTCAGTTGATGTTTCTGTAGAAGTGTCAGTTGATGTTTCTGTAGAAGTGTCAGTTGATGTTTCTGTAGAAGTGTCAGTTGATGTTTCTGTAGAAGTGTCAGTTGATGTTTCTGTAGAAGTGTCAGTTGATGTTTCTGTAGAAGTGTCAGTTGATGTTTCTGTAGAAGTGTCAGTTGATGTTTCTGTAGAAGTGTCAGTTGATGTTTCTGTAGAAGTGTCAGTTGATGTATCCGTAGAAGTGTCAGTTGATGTTTCTGTAGAAGTGTCAGTTGATGTTTCTGTAGAAGTGTCAGTTGATGTTTCTGTAGAAGTGTCAGTTGATGTTTCTGTAGAAGTGTCAGTTGATGTTTCTGTAGAAGTGTCAGTTGATGTTTCTGTAGAAGTGTCAGTTGATGTTTCTGTAGAAGTGTCAGTTGATGTTTCTGTAGAAGTGTCAGTTGATGTTTCTGTAGAAGTGTCAGTTGATGTTTCTGTAGAAGTGTCAGTTGATGTTTCTGTAGAAGTGTCAGTTGATGTTTCTGTAGAAGTGTCAGTTGATGTTTCTGTAGAAGTGTCAGTTGATGTTTCTGTAGAAGTGTCAGTTGATGTTTCTGTAGAAGTGTCAGTTGATGTTTCTGTAGAAGTGTCAGTTGATGTTTCTGTAGAAGTGTCAGTTGATGTTTCTGTAGAAGTGTCAGTTGATGTTTCTGTAGAAGTGTCAGTTGATGTTTCTGTAGAAGTGTCAGTTGATGTTTCTGTAGAAGTGTCAGTTGATGTTTCTGTAGAAGTGTCAGTTGATGTTTCTGTAGAAGTGTCAGTTGATGTTTCTGTAGAAGTGTCAGTTGATGTTTCTGTAGAAGTGTCAGTTGATGTTTCTGTAGAAGTGTCAGTTGATGTTTCTGTAGAAGTGACAGTTGATGTTTCTGTAGAAGTGTCAGTTGATGTTTCTGTAGAAGTGTCAGTTGATGTTTCTGTAGAAGTGTCAGTTGATGTTTCTGTAGAAGTGTCAGTTGATGTTTCCGTCGAAGTGTCAGTTGATGTTTCTGTAGAAGTGACAGTTGATGTTTCTGTAGAAGTGTCAGTTGATGTTTCTGTAGAAGTGTCAGTTGATGTTTCTGTAGAAGTGTCAGTTGATGTTTCTGTAGAAGTGTCAGTTGATGTTTCTGTAGAAGTGTCAGTTGATGTTTCTGTAGAAGTGTCAGTTGATGTTTCTGTAGAAGTGTCAGTCGATGTTTCTGTAGAAGTAATCGTTGAAGTTTCTGTTGAAGTGACAGTTGATGTTTCTGTAGAAGTGTCAGTTGATGTTTCTGTAGAAGTGTCAGTTGATGTTTCTGTAGAAGTGTCAGTTGATGTTTCTGTAGAAGTGTCAGTTGATGTTTCTGTAGAAGTGTCAGTTGATGTTTCTGTAGAAGTGTCAGTTGATGTTTCTGTAGAAGTGTCAGTTGATGTTTCCGTAGAATTGTCAGTTGAAGTTTCTGTAGAAGTGTCAGTTGATGTTTCTGTAGAAGTGACAGTTGATGTTTCTGTGGAAGTGTCAGTTGATGTTTCTGAAGAAGTGTCAGTTGATGTTTCCGTAGAAGTGTCAGTTGATGTTTCTGTAGAAGTGTCAGTTGATGTTTCTGTAGAAGTGTCAGTTGATGTTTCTGTAGAAGTGTCAGTTGATGTTTCTGTAGAAGTGACAGTTGATGTTTCTGTAGAAGTGACAGTTGATGTTTCTGTAGAAGTGTCAGTTGATGTTTCTGTAGAAGTGTCAGTTGATGTTTCTGTAGAAGTAATCGTTGATGATTCTGTAGAAGTAATCGTCGAAGTTTCTGTTGAAGTGTCAGTTGACGTTTCTGTAGAAGTGTCAGTTGATGTTTCTGTAGAAGTGTCAGTTGATGTTTCTGTAGAAGTGTCAGTTGATGTTTCTGTAGAAGTGTCAGTTGATGTTTCTGTAGAAGTGTCAGTTGATGTTTCTGTAGAAGTGTCAGTTGATGTTTCTGTAGAAGTGTCAGTAGATGTTTCTGTAGAAGTGTCAGTTGATGTTCCTGTAGAAGTGTCAGTTGATGTTTCTGTAGAAGTGTCAGTTGATGTTTCTGTAGAAGTGACAGTTGATGTTTCTGTAGAAGTGTCAGTTGATGTTTTTGTAGAAGTGTCAGTTGATGTTTCTGTAGAAGTGACAGTTGATGTTTCTGTAGAAGTATCAGTTGATGTTTCCATAGAAGTGTCAGTTGATGTTTCTGTGGAAGTGTCAGTTGATGTTTCTGTAGAAGTATCAGTTGATGTTTCTGTAGAAGTAATCGTCGAAGTTTCTGTAGAAGTGTCAGTTGATGTTTCTGTAGAAGTGTCAGTTGATGTTTCTGTAGAAGTGTCAGTTGATGTTTCTGTAGAAGTGTCAGTTGATGTTTCTGTAGAAGTGTCAGTTGATGTTTCTGTAGAAGTGTCAGTTGATGTTTCTGTAGAAGTGTCAGTTGATGTTTCTGTAGAAGTGTCAGTTGATGTTTCTGTAGAAGTAATCGTTGAAGTTTCTGTAGAAGTGTCAGTTGATGTTTCTGTAGAAGTGTCAGTTGATGTTTCTGTAGAAGTGTCAGTTGATGTTTCTGTAGAAGTGTCAGTTGATGTTTCTGTAGAAGTGTCAGTTGATGTTTCTGTAGAAGTGATAGTTGATGTTTCCGTAGAAGTGTCCGTTGATGTTTCTGTAGAAGTGTCAAGTGATGTTTCTGTAGAAGTAATCGTTGAAGTTTCTGTAGAAGTGTCAGTTGATGTTTCTGTAGAAGTGATCGTTGAAGTTTCTGTAGAAGTGTCAGTTGAGTTTTCAGTAGAAGTGTCAGTTGATGTTTCTGTAGAAGTGTCAGTCGATGTTTCTGTAGAAGTGTCAGTCGATGTTTCTGTAGAAGTAATCGTTGAAGTTTCTGTAGAAGTGTCAGTTGATGTTTCTGTAGAAGTGTCAGTTGATGTTTCTGTAGAAGTGTCAGTTGATGTTTCTGTAGAAGTAATCGTTGAAGTTTCTGTAGAAGTGTCAGTTGATGTTTCTGTAGAAGTGTCAGTTGATGTTTCTGTAGAAGTGTCAGTTGATGTTTCTGTAGAAGTGTCAGTTGATGTTTCTGTAGAAGTGTCAGTTGATGTTTCTGTAGAAGTGTCAGTTGATGTTTCTGTAGAAGTGTCAGTTGATGTTTCCGTAGAAGTTTCAGTTGATGTTTCCGTCGAAGTGTCAGTTGATGTTTCTGTAGAAGTGTCAGTTGATGTTTCTGTAGAAGTGTCAGTTGATGTTTCTGTAGAAGTGTCAGTTGATGTTTCCGTAGAAGTGTCAGTTGATGTTTCTGTAGAAGTGTCAGTTGATGTTTCCGTAGAAGTGTCAGTTGATGTGTCAACAGCGCCAGTTCTTGATGTTCTTAACGGCTTCACTTTTCTGGAGTGAGGCGAATGCGGTTCTGTGCTTGTATTCTTAGCTGTATCTTCCGCAAGTGTTATTAAAGGCACTGATATGGAAGGCTTCGCATTCTCCGTTGTATATTTTGTAGCATCTATTGCTGTTGAGTTTGTCGTTGAATCTGGAAGTGTTTGAATGGTGCAGTTAGTGATAAGAAGCTTTCGGAGTTTGTTATTATTGTATATAATCGAAAAATGACGTTAGAATATTTTACAATAAGTGTTGGAGTACGTATCGTCGCCCAGCGCTGCTTTATCCCTTGCATTGGCGAGCATCCTCGTCCAAGGTCTATATTACGTAGACCTTGTTCTCAAACCCTCCCCTACGCGTGGAGTTCGCACCTAGGTCGACGCAGCATTTTCCATGAGCCGTTCTCCTTCCTTCTATTCTTATTTATATGCTTTAGGGGTGTTTATCCTTCATTTTCGGGTTTTCTTGTTTATCTTAGTTTGGGCGTTTTGGTACTTCTCTGATTATATAAAATTGGTTTGCTTACCTTTTTCCTTTTGAACAGACGTCGAAATCCCGATCAGTGCTCTTTTAATGCCCCCAATTCCCAGGATCATCAACCCAAGACAAGGAATATTGAGCCATGGGTCCTTCGCTACCGTGCTTGCCATTCTCCGGCGAACACAGAAAAAATACCACAAACGCCCTCAGACAGATAGTACTTAGACTCAACAGGCTATGAGCCACTAGCACTTCCTCCAAAAATAAACAGAGGTGCCGAAGTCATATTGCACAGATTAACACTGTTACCCATGCACTTGGCAAATTATTGATGGCGTGGTCAACAGGGAATGTAAGCACAGCGGCGAGCCGAGCTCCACTCTGTTACATTACAGAATTGTGAACACACGCAATTTCTTAGACGGACTCCCACGCACAGCCGCCGGGTTGGTAAAAAGGATATGCCACATGCTTACGCTGTGGAAACTGGAGCGCTTGCTGGCAATCTAGCCTGCACGCTAAGCATACAGTTCCAACAAAACACGTGAGACAGCTAGAAATAGCTGACATAGGCTGGGCCACTCCTGAGAAAAGGCCCGAGTGAAGCTAGACTGAACTGAACAGGATGAAATTGCGAGTTTAAATTTGTTAAATAATTGACCTGTTAGCTGCATAAACATGAGTGAGAAGGGTGAATTCAGTAGTGCTGCACCTTCGCGGTGTAGCAGTGATACAGCTCAAACCATAGGTAATGAGGAAAAAAGTAAAGTTTTCTCACATCACACCCTTCCCAGTGAACTCCACAGAAGCAGTGAGGGAACATCGAGCCATATTTTTTTGTCAAAGCGGGAAACACACCGCGCCTTTCTTTCTAACCAATTCAACAAGACCTATATCTTGAGTTAGGAGGAATAATTTGTACTACCGCCAATTTTTGCAAGCTTGGTAGTAAAAATCGGCTGTTCACCGGGTTTGAAATATCATATCGTCTGTATGCAGGGCTGCACGGGTAATTATTGCACACAGGTGACAGGTGGGCAGGTATGGGGTGTCAAGTACAAACATGCGAAAGACTACAGTAGTTACCGCAACTATATTTACACGGAAAATTGAAGTCTGTTATTTTTGTATTTGCGTTATTATCTGTTAGAACGTGTGTTTGTGGAAAGTTGAAAGCCATAATAAAGAGATAGAGTACAGTAAGAGCTTCATGATCCTTTGCGCTAAATTGTATTTTTTTTTATGAAGACGCATTACGGATGTAAGAACGGCTACTGTAACATTAAAAATTGGGGGAGGTCTCAAAGTTATTAAGCGTCCACGAAGGAAATAATTTCTGTTGAGATATTCTTGTGTGAAATGCACCTTTGTTATTCTATGCTTTGTAAACAATCTAACAAATTTTGTTTATAGTCTTTACGAGTAAGATTTGTTTTGCGTTTATATGAAGTGAGAAATGAGCTTTGTCAGATGTAACAGTTCTTGCATTATTATGATGGTTAAAATTGTTTTCCTTTTCTTGTTTGGTTACACCTCAGGCCGTGATTGCACCACCACGGAATAAGGGAAATGGTTGCATTATCATCGTTACCGGAACATACGTCATCAATATCGCCTGATATCATCCCGGAAAGACATTTGCTTGGCAACTCGGTGACTGTCGATGACCTTATGAGCGATAAGGCAGACCTTAGGAGTGGTGAGGATGTATGGTCGAATATTCGCGTTCTCTCCCCGGTGGATTCTTTTGGGTTGATGACGGGTGAAAATAGTCTATCACAGGAGATAGATAAGGGGTCCTGGAACTTGCCCTTGCATGATTTGCTTAAGTGTCTGTTTGTGCTAGTGTATATCTGAAGAAAATAATAAAGCTATGTCGAGTACAACAACGAATTTCATAATCCTTTTTAATGCACTGTAGTCATATTATTGGGATGCTCTAATGATTTGAAATTAAACTGTGTCAAGACACGTTGGAAACTATCTATAATTATCGGATCAACACCCATGGTCGTTTTACCTCGTTCCTCCACCCACAAATAAAGATCAATATCCTTGAGCCATAGAGCAGCTGAGAGTGCTTATCTTTCCCTTATTCAATGACCTGCGGCTACGCTGTGTTTGACCGAGGGATAGGGGTGAGGCCGGGAGGGAAGGGGAACCACCTCTGCCTGTCAGGGTTAGTGCTAATGTCACACTCATTAGCTATGGTCGTGACCACTCGCCCGTAACACTCCAATGCAGGGGGCTTTATCTCTTTAGATTGTGATTGTGCGGGGTAGTGAGAAGGCGGGAATGGGGTGAGCTAATGTGTCCGTCGGCTTGTGCTATTTTTATTTTGTGGTACTGTAAGATGCGCTACATTTTCAAAAACAATGAACAGCCATCATTACTGAATTGTATTTCCGGTCATCCACTAAACTAACTCACGCCGGAAATAACTCTTTCGGGCAGGGCTGTAGTTGTTCTGTGCTTGGGCGAAGGGTATTGAGGAATGTGGTGGGTGGGGTGGGTGGGGGGAGATAAGGCCATATCACCTGCAACACCCGTTATCAGAGCAATATCTTAATCTATGTCACATCCGGAAAACAGCTGAGCCAACGTTGTTTCTTCTTCCTATTCTTATTACTCTTAAGAGGAAGGGAAAGGGGAGGGGGGCTCCGTATGCCTACTTCCTGTTATGACACGTCAGGTACGGAGGTAAGGTGAGTGTATTTGCGCATAGTGTGTTTGGCGAGGGGTATAGGGGAGTGTGAGATGGTAGGGCTGTGGGAATGGAAGGGGTGCCGCCTGCAACACCTGCTTTCGGGTCCGTAGCTTGGTCTATGTTAGCAAATGGTTCCATGTTTGTCTGTCTGCCTCTTCCTCATATTCTTGTTATTGCTTTGGGGAGGAGGGGGTGGGGGCCCCTGTAGGCGTGCATGAGGAGGAGGGGGTGGGGGCCCCTGTAGGCGGGCATGGGGAGGAAGGGGTGGGGTCCCCGGTAGGCGTGCATGTTCGTCCTCATTAAATGTGGTTATTGATTTCCGGTTATGGTCATCGATCATGTTAATTGCTTCCGGAAGTTACTAGGTCTACTTCCTGTCATGACACGTCATGTACGCTTGTTAGGTGTGCAACTGTCCATGTTAACTCTACTTACCACTACTGCTACTACTACTAATGATAATAACAATGATAGTACTATTGCTATTACTACTTCTACTAATAACAATGATAATAATAAAATAATAATGATGGCAGTAGTAAAAATGATTATAATAATGATGATATTAATAACATTTATAATATAAAAAGATATAATACTACTATTACTACTGATGCTACTATTAGTAATAAGATGATAGTAATTAGTAATAAGATTATAGGATTATAATAACAATTATGATAATAAGATATTTATGATTGATAATCATGATTGATGTTATGATGATGACAAAACTGTCAACAACAATAGCAGTAATAGTAAATTGATAATAATGATAATAATAATAATAATAATAATAATAATAATAATAATAATAATCATTATGGTACTTGTGAAATATAAGGATGCTACTAATACAACTAATACCACTAATAATAATGATAATGGTAATAATGATGATAGTAGTAATAATGATAATGTTGATAATAACTACAAATACAACAATAAAGATAACAATGATGATAATAATTATAATGATAGTAATAATGGTAAAGATAATAATAACAACAACTATGATAATAACGGTAACATTTATAATGCCAATGATGTTGATAATTATTATGACATTGATGATGATTATAATAACATTAATAATGATTATAATAACAGCAGCGACACATATGACGAAAATAATAACAATAATATTTATCATTACATTAAGGATAAAAAAATGATGGTAATAATAGTAGTAGTAGTAGTAGTAGTAGTAGTAGTAGTAGTAGTAGTAGTAGTAGTAGTAGTAGTAGTAGTAGTAGTAGTAGTAGTAGTAATAATAATAATAATAATAATGATAATGATAATGATAATGATAATGATAATGATAATGATAATGATGATGATAATGATAATGATAATGATAATGATAATGATAATGATAATGATAATGATAATGATAATGATAATGATAATGATAATGATAATGATAATGATAATGATAATAATAATGATAATAATAATAATAGCGATATTAATCATACCAACAAAATAATGCAAATAATGATAACTGTAACGACACAAAATAGATGAGGCTTCCAACTTTTTTTTTCAAGCGTGGATTGATATTCCTTTACATTTTGAAAAGGAGTATTTCCTTCTTTTTGGCGCAATAATGAAACACTATATCAAAATACACTATGTTGCTCATTTTCCTATTCGGAATCACATGTTTTTGATATACCATATTTGGCATCCAGTCAATCAGGTTCCACAGAGATATTATTATGTTCAGTCTTAACGTTAAGAAAACTGTTGAAGATTATTTTCTCTAAAACAAGTAGAACCGCAATATGCAATCTGAGACAATGTGTAATTTGATTCCCATTACGTAGGGCGGGAATAAGAGCGACGTAATCTTGCCGTGCTGCCATCGAGGGTGACGTAAGAAGCTCGCAGCAACGCTCTTGCGACTTGGTACGTGCGTGCTTCGTAGAGGTAGCAAGGAGGAAGTACGACAGTATAGCTGCACGACAGACACACTTACGATGCACGAGTAGCAAGGACTGCGCGAAACAAATGCGGCGTACGTACGTTACCCTTACATCCATCGCAATTTCCACGCTCGTTTTGACGCAACTGCCGTGCTATCGCCGTACGTAACATCCATCGCAATTTCAACGCTCGTTTTGACGCAACTCCCGTACTATCGCCGTACGTACTTTGTAGATTTTTGGTATTGAATGTACGTATGTAAAGGCAGAATGCGCTACAATTTTATAATAATAATAATAATGATAATAAAAATACTAACAATACTAGTAGACCCGATTATAAACCAAAACCGGCACTTCAACTTCCTTCTATCTAAAGGAGCCATTCATATGCTCTATTGGCACTCCCTTCCTCAGTCTCTCTGGCACTGGGGTAGGACTATGGGTGCCATGTGCCAAAGATCAGACTGAGTCTTGTTGGTATGAGTGTGTGGTAAAGAGTAAAGTAGGTATGCGTATTACTTTCATGAGTGAGGGAGAGACACGTGCTTCCTTTCATGAGTGAGGGAGACATGTGCTTCCTTTCATGAGTGAGACACGTGCTTCCTTTCATAAGAGAGAGGGAGACACGTGCTCCCTTTCATGAGTGAAGGCTGAACACACTCTCCTATACCCCAGCTGGGCTCGAACCCCCCATTCATTTCGTACGTCGTGTTGCGTCCGTCTTCCTTCACACTCACGGTCAAATTGCGATCGATTTTCGTCCACTTTGCGACGACGTGTGTGTGTGTGGACAGACGGCGTGGTCCTCGCATGCTCCTTGCGTCGGCCGGAAGGACAACGTGCGTCCATGACTCTACTCTGGAAGTCGCGGAGGTTTTTGTGCAAGATCAAAAGCCATCGTGCGTGCTTACAGGCACTCTGCGGGCTCGGAATTGCGCAAGAACCTGTGTCTTTTTTTCTTTCCTCCTCCTCCTCCTTCTTCTTCTTCTTCTTCTTCTTCTTCTTCTTCTTCTTCTTCTTCTTCTTCTTCTTCTTCTTCTTCTTCTTCTTCTTCTTCTTCTTCCTCTCTCTCTCTCTCTCTCTCTCTCTCTCTCTCTCTCTCTCTCTCTCTCTCTCTCGCTCTCTCTCTCTCTCTCTAGTTATCGCTTTCGCTCTCTCTCTCTCTCTCTCTCTCTCTCTCTCTCTCTCTCTCTCTCTCTCTTTTGCCACAGAAACGGCGGAGAGTGTAAGTACCGACAGTTATCCCTTCAAGCAGTGGCTCTTACACGGTGGGGTGTAAATAGACAAGACATAAGAAAATGTGAATTTCAAGTCCCTTTAAATGCGTTAAA
>NC_091580.1:4125437-4127937 GCF_042767895.1 Penaeus vannamei
ACACACACACACACACACACACACACACACACACACACACACACACACACACACACACACACACACACACACACACACACACACACACACACACACACACAGACACACACATTGTTTTGGGTTATCCTGCAATAGTCTTGCAACGCCAGATTTAGAACCAGAAGGTGAAGACTTGGATGCCAACAAAAGTGAACCTGACTATTTGCCACTACCATTGAATACTCATAAATATGAGTAATATGTTATAAATATGGCAAGGGAAAAGTTCTGCCAGAAATGAAGTGCTGCTCCTTATCTTTAAAAGTACCATATAAACATGTGGTACTACTAAAGATAAGTAGCAAGCCCTTCCATTCAGCTTGTTCAACCCAAAAATTGAATAGGACTTTTTCGTTACAGTAGTCTTACGGCTGTCTGTGGTATAAAACAGTTCAGTGTCATAAATAAAAGAATTATTTTTTTTTTACATCTAATAATTATAACGCTATCTAGCTATACTCGATAAGGTTAGATATAGCTAAAGACATCAGCCTCCATTTCGCTCTTGTATATCTGTGAAATATTTCATGGTAAGTGTTTTTTTCAGTATATATATATATATATATATATATATATATATATATATATATATATATATATATATATATATATATATATATATATATATATATATATATATATATATATATATATATATATATATATATATATATATATATATAATGGGCCAGTAAAAAAAAAAATTGGAAGGGAAATCAAAAGAAAGAAAAACGGTTAATACTGGCAAAATATAACGGCAAAGAGATAGGGTTTAGCTCGGCGGTTGCCAGTCAGTATGCTACCTGTCTTTAGGCGTATTCTTGACGAAAAACTCAGCAAACAATATCCAGCTATGTCTAAAAAAAAAAAAAAAAAAAAAATTACCTTCATGGTGGGTGACGGATGAAAGCAGACAAGACGATAATAGTAATGTTGGTAAAAATGCTGAAGAATAAATCTTACATTGCTTCTGCATTAACTTTAGGTGATAGACGAAATAAAAATGTCAAAAAATAATTTATTTATCATGTACCGCATACGTTAGTTTATAACATCTATTGATAATTTACCTAATTTGTCGCCAATACACTGGGAAGCAGCGCGCATTGTCTTCCCCTCAGCTGATGTCCATGCCCGCAGACTGGTGGAATCTTCCCTGATTAAGCTGCTGCCCAATTTCAACCTGAACAGCTGTTTTTCTCCTGCCGACAGCCTCCTCGCCTCCCACATCCTCCGCCTCCTGCCCTATGCCGGTCACCCTTCACGTAGACCGCCGGATCCTTCGACCTGACCTGACCTCCCTTCGCTTCCTTTCTCCTGTCCTCACCTAATGATGGCACTGATAATAGCAATATTTATAATGACAGTGATAATGATAGATATTTTGCTGATATAGACTTAGATCTATTGGTAATAAAATGATAGTAACGACAGGAACAATTATGACAATATAATCACTTTTACATACATTAGACCGAATGAAGATTCCATTTGACGCAGATATCCTGCCTTCCACATTTTTCTCGATTTCATGTTGCTAGGCGGACGCCCACAAATCACACCGTCTAAAACCTCGCTGGGCCTGATAAGCGCCGAATTCCACTGCGAACAGAAATGGGCGTGTATACCGATCAGCTGTGGTAGCCGCAAGGTCATCCTCCTACCTTACCTTCTTCTTCCCGTTCTCCCTTCCTTTCTTCCTTCCCTTTCTCCTCCCCTGCTTCCTTCTCTTCCTCCCTCCCTTCCTATTTTATAGAAAGGGCGACATTCTCCTACCTTACCTTCTACCCGTTCTCCCTCCCTTCTTCCTTCCCTTCCTCCTCCCCCTTCCTCCTTCTCTTCCTCCCTCCCTTCCTATTTTATAGAAAGGGCGACATTCTCCCACTGCGCCCGGAGGTAGGCGTCATCAGGTCCGCTCGCTCCTGCAGTTCATCGTCCAGCTGAAGCGCCAGTGTCTCCGCCCCTTTCAGCTGATAAGGTACCGAGCAGCTTCCACACAAGTGTACTCGAGACCTGCGGAAAAAAAAAAACGCATAAAGACAGTCATAAATCAGCAGTTTTGACCCGCAGCGAATTCTCTACGGCTTGTCCAAACCAGAGCTCGGATACCAAGGATTGCTTATATATCCTTCTTTGTATTAATTGCAATCTAATCCAGATTTATCATTACGTTCCACATAACACACAATATGGAGAAGAAAACGGGAATTGAAAGTAAAATCCTGCAGTTCTCTGGGTTAGAGGGATATCCCACAACTGTCTGCTTTCCATTAATGAAAAATCTGGGATATTTTTCTACATGATGGATTTTACTGTTGCATTACTTTGCAGCTTTTGTGCAAATAGTTTGGATTTCTGTTGGTTAGAATGATTGATGAATGATAATGCAAGTCGTATTGATGGTTAAAATGATGAATAAAAGAACTTTGAATTCTTTATCATATCCGTATTGATTGAAATA
>NC_091580.1:4152937-4157937 GCF_042767895.1 Penaeus vannamei
GTGCTCCGTCGGGCAGAAAAAAAACTTGTTAGCAAGTCAGTGGCCGATTTAAAGCCCGCCGGCACGCGCTTAACCTTAGCATAGCTGTGTTCTGCGGTTGCGGGCAACTGGACAAGTTAGCTGTCCACTGCTACTGAGATGTTGTGGCGAAGCGTCCTTTTATGTAGCCAAAGAAACCTTGAAAATATGGCCCCTAGTCCCGTGCAGCCCGTAAGTGGGCAAGGGGTGCTAAGAATCCCACGGTCTGTAAATAGATTTATTAGTGCGATAACGGCAATAAAGATTGGAAATTGGAATGTAAGAACACTGATACAGAAAGGAATAATTGATGAATTGATCTCAAATTTTCAAAAAATACGGTTTAGACATATGTAACAGAGACGAGACAGCTTGGAATAGATAGAATGAATTTGGAGGATGGAGTATGTTGATATCTGGTAGAAGGGATGGCTTGCACTATCAGGGGGTTGGCTTGATGGTTAGTCGGAATGCAAATAAAGCTTTAGGTGAGTGGGAACCTATTGGTAAGCGTCTGCTTTATGCAAGATTTAAGTCAGTGCACGGCAACACCAGTATGCTGGTTTGTTACACACCTACAAACAATGCGCCTGATGACATGAAAGATGATTTTTATGAGAAGTTACAGGAAGCATGAGGAAGAGTCACCAGACATGATATTCTGCTATGCATTGGTGACTTTATCGCAGTTTTGGGAAAGTCTAATGAAGGGTTTGAGAAATGCATGGGGAAGTTAGGGTCTGGAAGTAGGATGGATGATAATAGGGTTAAATTTGGGAGTTTTTGTTAAGCAAATGATTTGGTCATCGGGGGCACACTGTTTCAACACCGCGACATACACAAAACTACGTGGATTTCGCCTTGCGGGAAGTACAAAAATCAAATTGATCATATTGTCTTCAGTAGGAGAAATATATATATATATATATATATATATATATATATATATATATATATATATATATATATATATATATGAGTATGTAGTTCTTTGTTGGATATTTGTGTAAAACGAGGAGGCGATGTTGTCAGTGATCATCAACTTGTATCAAAATTAAGATTTAAACTTAAGTCTAAAGAAAGGGAATGCTAGGGAATGTAGGCACGATATAGATCTGCTTAGAAGGGATGGAGAGGAAATGGAGGATTTTAAATGGGAGTGTAAGAATAAGTTTGTGGCCTTGGAAGCTTTGAGGGAGGAGGAGAGGAATGCTGATATATGGGGTGATGTGAAGAAGGTTTTGAAAGAATCCGCAGATTGTACGATCAGATGAAGGCGCATAGCTAAGAGAAAGCATTTGATAGTGTTTCAAGGGAAGCGATGGAGAAGGTGTTGCAGCATTATAGTGTTCCAGAGTGGTTGGTGATTCTGGTGAAAGATCTACATGAGAATACAATATGTAAGGTTATGGTTGATGGTTCATTAAGTGATGCTTTTGAAGTTAATTCTGGGGTAATTTAGGGTGGGGTTTTGTCCCCTTTGTTGTTTGTTGTGGCTATAGACTGTTATGAAAAAGGTTGCAAGAGAAACTGACGCAGGAATTGTTTGGTTGGAGGAATGGAAATTGCTGTCTTTGGACTACGCTGACGACATTGTGCTTTTTAGTGAAGGAGAGGAGGAGATGCAGAGAGTACTAGATTATTTAGTTAGAGAGGGAAAGAAAATTGGTTTGGTACTTAATTGCGCAAAGACTGAAATTATGAATACGAACCTAAGAGATTGTGTAATTGATGGAAGAATAGTAAAGAAAGTAGATAGATTTAAATATCTAGGAACTTTTTATCAAAGGGTAGGTCTTTAAAAGTAGAGTTTGAAGAGAGGTTGAGAAAGGCAAATCAAGCAATGGGAATGTTGACAATTGGAATAATAATAATTTTTCAATACATACTAAGATAAAAATTTATAAGTCTACGGTGAGAACACAATATATGGGCGTTAATCATGGCATAGTACGATAACATTGGATAAAAAAAATTTAGTTTTCGAAAATAAAGCACTGGGAAGGATTTTGGGAGTCAAATGGTGGCATAGAGTTTCGAACAATAGGCTTAGAGAAATTACGGGGGTGCAACCAGTGAATGAATATGTTAGGTTGTCACGGTGGATATGGCAAGGACACGTCTTCAGAAAGGAGAGAGGGATTGTGCGGGTAACACCTGGTTGGCAACTCAGGGAAGAAGAGGAAGAGGTAGGCCGAAGGAGACGTGGGTACGCACTATGAAGCGGGAGGCTGGAGAGGAATGTTGGGACGATTGGGAGGAGTTAGCGCAGGATAGGTTGGTTGTGGTGGCGTGATTTCATCGAGGCCCAATGCAATGCATATATATATATATATATATATATATATATATATATATATATATATATATGTATATATTTCCCCATTATTTATTGCATCGCTAGAATTTCCAGAGGCTCAGATAAGATAAGAACATCGTCAACAATGTCAAGTTTGGTGACCTTAATATTGCCTAGAATTGTTCCACAATAACATTGGGTAAGTAGCTCTACCCATGTCTATGCAAGTGTTGAAAAGTGTTGGTTTGAAAACACAGCCTTTTCCCACATCTGAATTATCAGGGAAGAAGTACAAGCTTGCTATTAATACAATAATCTTTATTGGACCTTTCTCTCTTATAATCTCCCAAGATTCACGGTGCACCGGGTCAAACACCTTGAGATTGATGTAGGTTACAAGCAGCCCACAACAAAACTACGACGGCGTTCCACAATGACTCGAAGTGCCACGGTACCGTAGTATAGACTTGCCAGGAGTGAATCCAGATTGCTCCGGCCTCTAGCGCCTTCGAAGATGGTCAAGGATCCTTGCTTGGTATGCTGAGCAATTTAATAGTTGCTGCAGTCCCATCGCTCCCTTTTACCCTTTCAAACAGATGACCGCGCCCCTCAAGTCCAGGGAAATGGCACCAGATTGCCACATAGAAGCCAGGACAGCATGCAAGCCCTATGCCAAAGGTTTTCACTAGCCTTTGGCGGTTCAGCAGGAATACCGCATATGTCTGCTACTGTATTACCCTTCTGCTTAGAGATCAACCTCCTTAACCTCAGCAAGGGTAGGTTCTAAGTTGAATGACAGAAGTAGTATAGGGAACGCGACACCACTTGCAAGTAACTTCTGGAGGGTCAACCTGATGCAGCTAATTCAGGTTTCTCAGGCCTTGGTAGGCAGGACGATGGTCAGCCTCCCCAGCAAGATCCTTACGTACTTCTCCTTGTCCTTTCTCAGCAGTGTACGAGCCCTGCGCACCAAGGAAAGGCACAAATCCTGATTACTATTCAGACACTACATGCATCTGTGGCTCCTAGCGTCTACTGTGAGATGAGACTGCCTTGTTCTTAGGCGTTTGCCAATGGAGTCCTGAGCTGCATAAAGCATTCTGTACTTAAGGGAATCCCATGGAGATGCAGTGTTTGTTAGGTTTTTGAATGCTGTGAATTGGCTAGAGATGAACTTGCAGGCACACTCCTTTTCCCTCAGTCTGTTCAGGTATCACACCATAGAGTGGACACTTGAAAGATCGTGGTGTTTGAAGTGAACCCGAAGAACTGCCATGACAAGTCTATGGTACGAGGACGGTATATATCAAGTCTGGCCCTTGAGTGGATTGCCAATGTTCCTTCGACGCATTTAGAAGGAATGACATAAACTAATGATATTCACATTTAAGTATATTTGAGAATCTTTACAGAACTGGATTATAATCATGAACAACTGTATTGGTTAGCTGAGTGAAACATTTATGTGATCGACCATCATACATGTGATATACAGTATATGACACTAAATGAACTAAACGAGTTCATGTGCATGGTTCATCATTTGCTAGGCCAACTGCCCAGAAAAAAAGCAGTTAAAATGATTTTATGCCCGACTCCCTGAAAGTAACTGGAGAGCCGTTGTACAGAATAACAACACACCTGATTGAACAATGAAAAATACGTTAATATGTACATAAAGCTGTTATAGACTTTTTGCATGACCTTCCATGAACTTGGTACTCTCAGGACCCACCTCTTACGTGAATTATACAGACCTGGGTTAATTGAACCCGTCTGGATGATTTCCTTCCTCTTAGGTCGCCGACTCCATTTTTTTCCCATTTGCAGAGGCCTAGAGCTTCTCTAAGGCGAGGGAAACCGTATGCAAATTGTGTAGGGCAACTCCGTGGGCGATGGTGCATTGGAGCGTTGGTTGGTGCAGAGCCATCCTAGAAGGCGACATTGGGTGGCGGCTATATGGCGTGTGCACGATGCCAAATCACCATTTTCAACAATTCGTTTTAAGTAAGAAGTCATTGCAAGACTGGCTGTGAAGGCATTAGTGCTGCTTTTCATATAGTTTGGGATATATGTTTCCCACCTAAAAGGAAAAAAACTTTTTGTTATAAGGAAATGCCAGGAACACCAGCGGTTCATCCGTGTGATACTTGTTACCTGTTAAATTTCTCATAATTTGTTTATTGATGACGTGATTTTACACCTCTTATCGAGGTTAGTCATGAAAGTGGCACAAGAAGATAAGTGTTTTTTGCGGAATGAAATCTATAAAGATGTAAATAAATAAGAAAAAAAGTGATATTGAGATTTAAAAAACACACCAGGAACTTTGGGGTTATTTCACCGACAGATATAACCGCTGGAAATACGACAGTAGAGCGCAAGAATAGCCTTGGACGAGCAACAGTCCTCCTGACCTTCCTCTTCCCTTCCTCTGCTTCGAGGTCCGCGCGAAGGATTCACTTCCAAGTTCAGGAAATAAATTAATATTCTTAGTCCTCCTGAAAGGCTTGGGTCTGAGCAACCCGAAGATAAGCTGTTGTCCCCTAAAGAGGGGGAGGTTCATGATTAGATAAGGCGTATTCAGCACACGGTAATCAGTACAAGTCGTATAGAGCGGCAGAGACACGGATGAAAGGGAAAAATGTCTGTCTCAGATAAAGTAAGATTGCGCCCTTGATCC
>NC_091580.1:4165437-4172937 GCF_042767895.1 Penaeus vannamei
CAGGCTGAACTAGACTAGGACAACACCTGAGGACAAGACACAGCTTCGTGTGACAAATGACATGGCTTGTTTTAAGAAACTGTGACCTACATTGATTATTATGATACCGACAAAGAAAATAAGTTATCCAATTAGATTTGCATGAACGAAGGACGTAAGACAATGGGTATTTTACCTCGTTAAAAGTTTCCTTAACCGGAGCAGATGAAACAATTAAATGTCCTTTTCTATGTTGAGCTTCGAGGCAAGAATGGTAATGATGAGTATAGGGTTTTATTCATTTTTACGAGTACATATTGTAATTATCTGTCTTGCAATACTCTCTTTTATGAAATCATTGATCAAACGTTGTCATTCCATTGATTAACTGCAAGAGTCTAGATTTTCCACGGATGAGACTAATTTAATAAAATTACAATTTTCTTAGAACCGGCAAGGGAGCCTGAAGTCAGAACTGGTGATATTTGCTTTTTGTTTTAACATTACAGGGGCCGCCTTTCTTCCCTCCTCATTAGGGAATAAGTTATTTCCCGTTCATTATGGTGGCAAATCACTGGAGACAACAGTATTGATGGAGATTGTGCACAGTGCAAGAAAATATCCCATGCAGTCGATTTGCGGTCTTTTATATGCACACTTACAGTTCATTTACAAAAATCAGCAAACGGCATTTTCATTGGAGAGTGATTACCAACAGATATAAAAAAGTTTTTAATCAGCTTTTACTGTAATAAGTATTTTGTATATATTATCTACGACTTTGAAAGCAATAAACTACCTGAAAGAGCTATCAGATGCAATTCATATTTCCATATTCCTTTACTTGGACAGATGTACCATTGTATTATTCTAATGCATTGCTAAAGTGATAATTTCCTCTCCTTTTCAGCCTTTTGAAGATTACCTGTACATATCTATTAGAAGGGCCCCTTCTAGAATATGTGAGTATGTCAGTAATGTCAGAAGAGTCATGCCATGTGCCAACAGAAATGGTCATCATTTACTGCTCATAACTTTATGAGGCAAGACTTTCAAATGGTGGGTGGCATGATATACCTTGCTAAGGTATATTGTTAAGCACCAAGGGGAGCAGTTAAGTTCTAATAGGAGCAATTAAACTCCAAGGGGCGCATGTAAGCTCCAAGGGGCGCAGTTAAGCTCCAAGGGGCGCAGGTAAGCTCCAAGGGGCGCAGGTAAGCTCCAAGGGGCGCAGGTAGGCTCCAAGGGGCGCAGTTAAGCTCCAAGGGGCGCAGGTAAGCCCCAAGGGGCGCAGGTAAGCTCCAAGGGGCGCAGGTAAACCCCAAGGGGCGCAGGTAAGCTCCAAGGGGCGCAGGTAAGCTCCAAGGGGCGCAGTTAAGCTCCAAGGGGCGCAGGAAAGCCCCAAGGGGCGCAGGTAAGCTCCAAGGGGCGCAGTTCAGCTCCAAGGGGCGCAGGTAGGCTCCAAGGGGCGCAATTAAGCTCCAAAGGGCACAGGCAAGCTTCAAGGGGCGCAGTTAAGCTCCAAAGGGCACAGGTAAGCTCCAAGGGGCGCAGTTAAGCTCCAAGGGGCGCAGGTAAGCTCCAAGGGGCGCAGGTAAGCTCCAAGGGGCGCAGGTAAGCTCCAAGGGGCGCAGGTAAGCTTCAAGGGGCGCAGGTAAGCTCCAAGGGACGCAGGTAAGTCCCAAGGGGCGCAGGTAAGCTCCAAGGGGCGCTGGTAAGCTCCAAGGGGCGCAGGTAAGCTCCAAGGGGCGCAGTTCAGCTCCAAGGGGCGCAGTTAAGCTCCAAGGGGCGCAGTTCAGCTTCAAGGGGCGCAGGTAAGCTCCAAGGGGCGCAGGTAAGCTCCAAGGGGCGCAGGTAAGCTCCAAGGGGCGCAGGTAAGCTCCAAGGGGCGCAGGTAAGCTCCAAGGGGCGCAGGTAAGCTTCAAGGGGCGCAGGTAAGCTCCAAGGGGCGCATTTAATCTCCAAGGGGCGCAGGTAAGCTCCAAGGGGCGCAGGTAACCTTCAAGGGGCGCAGGTAAGCTCCAAGGGGCGCAGGTAAGCTTCAAGGGGCGCAGGTAAGCTCCAAGGGGCGCAGGTAAGCTCCAAGGGGCGCAGGTAAGCTCCAAGGGGCGCAGGTAAGCTCCAAGGGGCGCAGGTAAGCTCCAAGGGGCGCAGGTAAGCTCCAAGGGGCGCAGGTAAGCTCCAAGGGGCGCAGTTAAGCTCCAAGGGGCGCAGTTAAGCTCCAAGGGGCGCAGTTAAGCTCCAAGGGGCGCAGGTAAGCTCCAAGGGGCGCAGGTAAGCTCCTAGGGGCGCAGGTAAGCTCCAAGGGGCGCAGGTAAGCTCCAAGGGGCGCAGGTAAGCTCCAAGGGGCGCAGGTAACCTTCAAGGGGCGCAGGTAAGCTCCAAGGGGCGCAGGCAAGCCCGAAGGGGCGCAGGTAAGCTTCAAGGGGCGCAGGTAAGCTCCAAGGGGCGCAGTTAATCTCCAAGGGGCGCAGGTAAGCTCCAAGGGGCGCAGGTAACCTTCAAGGGGCGCAGGTAAGCTCCAAGGGGCGCAGGTAAGCTCCAAGGGGCGCAGGTAAGCTCCAAGGGGCGCAGGTAAGCTCCAAGGGGCGCAGGTAAGCTCCAAGGGGCGCAGTTAAGCTCCAAGGGGCGCAGGTAAGCTCCAAGGGGCGCAGGTAAGCTCCAAGGGGCGCAGGTAAGCTCCAAGGGGCGCAGGTAAGCTCCAAGGGGCGCGGTTAATCTCCAAGGGGCGCAGGTAAGCTCCAAGGGGCGCAGGTAACCTTCAAGGGGCGCAGGCAAGCCCCAAGGGGCGCAGGTAAGCCCCAAGGGGCGCAGGTAAGCCCCAAGGGGCGCAGGTAAGCTCCAAGGGACGCAGGTAAGCTCCAAGGGGCGCAGGTAAGCTCCAAGGGGCGCAGGTAAGCTCCAAGGGGCGCAGGTAAGCTCCAAGGGGCGCAGGTAAGCTCCAAGGGGCGCAGGTAAGCTCCAAGGGGCGCAGGCAAGCCCGAAGGGGCGCAGGTAAGCTTCAAGGGGCGCAGGTAAGCTCCAAGGGGCGCAGTTAATCTCCAAGGGGCGCAGGTAAGCTCCAAGGGGCACAGGTAAGCCCCAAGGGGCGCAGGTAAGCTCCAAGGGGCGCAGGTAAGCTCCAAGGGGCGCAGGTAAGCTCCAAGGGGCGCAGGCAAGCCCCAAGGGGCGCAGGTAAGCCCCAAGGGGCGCAGGTAAGCTCCAAGGGGCGCAGGCAAGCCCCAAGGGGCGCAGGTAAGCTCCAAGGGGCGCAGGTAAGCCCCAAGGGGCGCAGGTAAGCTCCAAGGGGCGCAGGTAAGCTCCAAGGGGCGCAGGTAAGCTCCAAGGGGCGCAGGTAAGCTCCAAGGGGCGCAGGTAACCTTCAAGGGGCGCAGGTAAGCTCCAAGGGGCGCAGGCAAGCCCGAAGGGGCGCAGGTAAGCCCCAAGGGGCGCAGGTAAGCTCCAAGGGGCGCAGTTAATCTCCAAGGGGCGCAGGTAAGCTCCAAGGGGCGCAGGTAACCTTCAAGGGGCGCAGGTAAGCTCCAAGGGGCGCAGGTAAGCTCCAAGGGGCGCAGGTAAGCTCCAAGGGGCGCAGGTAAGCTCCAAGGGGCGCAGGTAAGCTCCAAGGGGCGCAGTTAAGCTCCAAGGGGCGCAGGTAAGCTCCAAGGGGCGCAGGTAAGCTCCAAGGGGCGCAGGTAAGCTCCAAGGGGCGCAGGTAAGCTCCAAGGGGCGCGGTTAATCTCCAAGGGGCGCAGGTAAGCTCCAAGGGGCGCAGGTAACCTTCAAGGGGCGCAGGTAAGCTCCAAGGGGCGCAGGCAAGCCCCAAGGGGCGCAGGTAAGCCCCAAGGGGCGCAGGTAAGCCCCAAGGGGCGCAGGTAAGCCCCAAGGGGCGCAGGTAAGCCCCAAGGGGCGCAGGTAAGCTCCAAGGGACGCAGGTAAGCTCCAAGGGGCGCAGGTAAGCTCCAAGGGGCGCAGGTAAGCTCCAAGGGGCGCAGGTAAGCTCCAAGGGGCGCAGGTAAGCTCCAAGGGGCGCAGGTAAGCTCCAAGGGGCGCAGGCAAGCCCGAAGGGGCGCAGGTAAGCTTCAAGGGGCGCAGGTAAGCTCCAAGGGGCGCAGTTAATCTCCAAGGGGCGCAGGTAAGCTCCAAGGGGCACAGGTAAGCCCCAAGGGGCGCAGGTAAGCTCCAAGGGGCGCAGGTAAGCTCCAAGGGGCGCAGGTAAGCTCCAAGGGGCGCAGGCAAGCCCCAAGGGGCGCAGGTAAGCCCCAAGGGGCGCAGGTAAGCTCCAAGGGGCGCAGGCAAGCCCCAAGGGGCGCAGGTAAGCTCCAAGGGGCGCAGGTAAGCTCCAAGGGGCGCAGGTAAGCTCCAAGGGGCGCAGGTAAGCTCCAAGGGGCGCAGGTAACCTTCAATGGGCGCAGGTAAGCTCCAAGGGGCGCAGGCAAGCCCGAAGGGGCGCAGGTAAGCTTCAAGGGGCGCAGGTAAGCTCCAAGGGGCGCAGTTAATCTCCAAGGGGCGCAGGTAAGCTCCAAGGGGCGCAGGTAACCTTCAAGGGGCGCAGGTAAGCTCCAAGGGGCGCAGGTAAGCTCCAAGGGGCGCAGGTAAGCTCCAAGGGGCGCAGGTAAGCTCCAAGGGGCGCAGGTAAGCTCCAAGGGGCGCAGTTAAGCTCCAAGGGGCGCAGGTAAGCTCCAAGGGGCGCAGGTAAGCTCCAAGGGGCGCAGGTAAGCTCCAAGGGGCGCAGGTAAGCTCCAAGGGGCGCGGTTAATCTCCAAGGGGCGCAGGTAAGCTCCAAGGGGCGCAGGTAACCTTCAAGGGGCGCAGGTAAGCTCCAAGGGGCGCAGGCAAGCCCCAAGGGGCGCAGGTAAGCCCCAAGGGGCGCAGGTAAGCCCCAAGGGGCGCAGGTAAGCCCCAAGGGGCGCAGGTAAGCCCCAAGGGGCGCAGGTAAGCTCCAAGGGACGCAGGTAAGCTCCAAGGGGCGCAGGTAAGCTCCAAGGGGCGCAGGTAAGCTCCAAGGGGCGCAGGTAAGCTCCAAGGGGCGCAGGTAAGCTCCAAGGGGCGCAGGTAAGCTCCAAGGGGCGCAGGCAAGCCCGAAGGGGCGCAGGTAAGCTTCAAGGGGCGCAGGTAAGCTCCAAGGGGCGCAGTTAATCTCCAAGGGGCGCAGGTAAGCTCCAAGGGGCACAGGTAAGCCCCAAGGGGCGCAGGTAAGCTCCAAGGGGCGCAGGTAAGCTCCAAGGGGCGCAGGTAAGCTCCAAGGGGCGCAGGCAAGCCCCAAGGGGCGCAGGTAAGCCCCAAGGGGCGCAGGTAAGCTCCAAGGGGCGCAGGCAAGCCCCAAGGGGCGCAGGTAAGCTCCAAGGGGCGCAGGTAAGCCCCAAGGGGCGCAGGTAAGCTCCAAGGGGCGCAGGTAAGCTCCAAGGGGCGCAGGTAAGCTCCAAGGGGCGCAGGCAAACCCCAAGGGGCGCAGGTAAGCCCCAAGGGGCGCAGGTAAGCTCCAAGGGGCGCAGTTAAGCTCCAAGGGGCGCAGGTAACCTTCAAGGGGCGCAGGTAAGCTCCAAGGGGCGCAGGTAAGCCCCAAGGGGCGCAGGTAAGCTCCAAGGGGCGCAGTTAATCTCCAAAGGGCGCAGTTAATCTCCAAAGGGCGCAGTTAATCTCCAAGGGGCGCAGGTAAGCTCCAAGGGGCGCAGGTAAGCTCCAAGGGGCGCAGTTAATCTCCAAGGGGCGCAGGTAAGCTCCAAGGGGCGCAGGTAAGCTCCAAGGGGCGCAGGTAAGCTCCAAGGGGCGCAGGTAAGCTCCAAGGGGCGCAGGTAAGCTCCAAGGGGCGCAGGTAAGCTCCAAGGGGCGCAGGTAAGCTCCAAGGGGCGCAGGTAAGCTCCAAGGGGCGCAGGCAAGCCCGAAGGGGCGCAGGTAAGCTTCAAGGGGCGCAGGTAAGCTCCAAGGGGCGCAGTTAATCTCCAAGGGGCGCAGGTAAGCTCCAAGGGGCGCAGGTAAGCCCCAAGGGGCGCAGGTAAGCTCCAAGGGGCGCAGGTAAGCTCCAAGGGGCGCAGGTAAGCTCCAAGGGGCGCAGGCAAGCCCCAAGGGGCGCAGGTAAGCCCCAAGGGGCGCAGGTAAGCTCCAAGGGGCGCAGGCAAGCCCCAAGGGGCGCAGGTAAGCTCCAAGGGGCGCAGGTAAGCCCCAAGGGGCGCAGGTAAGCTCCAAGGGGCGCAGGTAAGCTCCAAGGGGCGCAGGTAAGCTCCAAGGGGCGCAGGCAAACCCCAAGGGGCGCAGGTAAGCCCCAAGGGGCGCAGGTAAGCTCCAAGGGGCGCAGTTAAGCTCCAAGGGGCGCAGGTAACCTTCAAGGGGCGCAGGTAAGCTCCAAGGGGCGCAGGTAAGCCCCAAGGGGCGCAGGTAAGCTCCAAGGGGCGCAGTTAATCTCCAAAGGGCGCAGTTAATCTCCAAAGGGCGCAGTTAAGCTCCAAGGGGCGCAGGTAAGCTCCAAGGGGCGCAGGTAAGCTCCAAGGGGCGCAGGTAACCTTCAAGGGGCGCAGGTAAGCTCCAAGGGGCGCAGGTAAGCTCCAAGGGGCGCAGGTAAGCTCCAAGGGGCGCAGGCAAGCCCCAAGGGGCGCAGGTAAGCCCCAAGGGGCGCAGGTAAGCTCCAAGGGGCGCAGGCAAGCCCCAAGGGGCGCAGGTAAGCTCCAAGGGGCGCAGGTAAGCCCCAAGGGGCGCAGGTAAGCTCCAAGGGGCGCAGGTAAGCTCCAAGGGGCGCAGGTAAGCTCCAAGGGGCGCAGGCAAGCCCCAAGGGGCGCAGGTAAGCTCCAAGGGGCGCAGATAAGCTCCAAGGGGCGCAGTTAAGCTCCAAGGGGCGCAGGTAACCTTCAAGGGGCGCAGGTAAGCCCCAAGGGGCGCAGGTAAGCCCCAAGGGGCGCAGGTAAGCTCCAAGGGGCGCAGGTAAGCTCCAAGGGGCGCAGGTAAGCTCCAAGGGGCGCAGGTAAGCTCCAAGGGGCGCAGGCAAGCCCCAAGGGGTGCAGTTAATCTCCAAGGGGCGCAGGTAAGCCCCAAGGGGCGCAGTTAATCTCCAAGGGGCGCAGTTAATCTCCAAGGGGCGCAGTTAATCTCCAAGGGGCGCAGTTAATCTCCAAGGGGCGCAGTTAATCTCCAAGGGGCGCAGTTAATCTCCAAAGGGCGCATTTAATCTCCAAGGGGCGCAGTTAATCTCCAAGGGGCGCAGTTAATCTCCAAGGGGCGCAGTTAATCTCCAAGGGGCGCAGTTAATCTCCAAGGGGCGCAGTTAATCTCCAAGGGGCGCAGTTAATCTCCAAGGGGCGCAGTTAATCTCCAAGGGGCGCAGTTAATCTCCAAGGGGCGCGGTTAATCTCCAAGGGGCGCAGTTAATCTCCAAAGGGCGCATTTAATCTCCAAGGGGCGCAGTTCAGCTCCAAGGGGCGCAGTTAATCTCCAAGGGGCGCAGTTAATCTCCAAGGGGCGCAGTTAATCTCCAAGGGGCGCAGTTAATCTCCAAGGGGCGCATTTAATCTCCAAAGGGCGCATTTAATCTCCAAGGGGCGCAGTTAATCT
>NC_091580.1:4222937-4227937 GCF_042767895.1 Penaeus vannamei
CTCTCTCTCTCTCCCTCTCCCTCTCTCCCTCTCTCTCTACCCCGTCTCACTCACCTTCCGCCCCTCTCTCTCTGTCTCTGCCTCTCTCTCTCTCTCTCTCTCTCTCTCTCTCTCTCTCTCTCTCTCTCTCTCTCTCTCTCTCTCTCTCCCTTTCTCTCGCTCCCTCTCTCTCTCTCTCTCTCTCCCTCTCTCCCCGTGTCTCTGCCCCCGTCTCACTCACCTTCCGCCCCTCTCTCTCTCTCGCTCTCTTTCTACCCTTGTCTTTCTCTCCCTACCCCCTTCTCTCTCTCTTTCCGATAATGATGATCATAACAATGGCAATATTGATAATGATGGTATTAATAATGATATTAACAATGATGACACCAAGAAAATATGATGGAAATAACAATAATAACAAATGGTTATAACGACAATAACAACAATAATGTTGATCCTTTGCGTTAGAAATTCACATTTGGCTCATTTCCATAATTAATTAGCTTGGTAATTGTCTGTCTGATTAGTAAAAATCACCCTGACACGCACAGAATAAATTGTTAGGCGAGTTGTTTTATTTGCATTTCCACAGTTACATTTAACAACCTCATTAATCATGGCTGCTAAACATTTTGCAAAAGTATGCAAAACAATTAACCTATTAATGAATCGGTAGCAATACAATGCTTGCTCTTTTAGGCGCACTTGTATATCAAATGAAGGTATATTCCAGCTTACCAATCATATGATAGATTTTATATCATGTGGTGCCGTGGCAGCGCTTTCGTCTAACAATCTTGCTGACCTGCGTTCGATTCCCGCGCTCTGCCAGTGGATGGTAACCCCGGCCATTCCTCGCACATAAGCGGTAGTTCAGAAGCACAATAAATTGACAAGCCACAATTTGACTGATGTCACAAGAGCCTGTCACAGCAAACCCTAAAGTATTATTATTATCATTATTATTATCATTATTATTATCATTATTATCATTATCATTATTATTATTACTATTGTTATTATTATTATTATTATTATTATTATAATTATTATTATTATTATTATTATTATTATTATCATTATTATTATTATTATTATTATTATCATTATTATTATCATTATTATTGTTATTTTTATTATTATCATTATCATATGCTTATGTTTTCTTACTAGGTACATACATTTGCATTTTGTAAATACACACGCATTTGGTTTATAAAGTTCGATTTATCAGGACGCAGGAACACACGCAGACACATATATGATAATAATAACAATAATAATATTACTTATAATCAAAACAATTATTATGATAATAACAATAATGACAATAATAATGATTATGATAATAATAATGATAATGATAATGATAATATAAAAAATATGATAATTATCATTATTATGGTCGTTATTCTTATTACCATTATCATTATTCTTATTACCATTATTAGTACCATCATTATTATTATCATTATTGTTATCATAACTATTTCTATTATTATCTTATTATTACTAATATTACTATTATTGTTATTATTATCATTATAACAACATCAACAACAACAACAATAATAATAATGATAATAATAATAATAATAATGGTAACAATAATAACGATAATAATAACAATAATAATAATAATAATGACAACAATAATGATAGTAATAATGATGATAATAATAATAATAAAATTGTGTTTAGAATACAGCGGCCATATTTCACTTTGTTCACTGACTGAACCGCTGTATGTTTCTCCGCGCACAAGCTATTTTACCCACTTGAGTAAACAAGCTATTTTACCCACAATACCCACAATAAAATAGCACAAGCTATTTTACCCACTTTTACCCACTTATTTTTATCCCTTTTTTTCGCCCCATCAACAGCCCAATTCCCACCCCACTCACTACGCAAGGAAGACGAAACCAAAAGTGAGTTAGATTTGTCTCGAAACCTCTGGCGCTGAGCTCGTCCTGGCAGAGAGGAGAGAGAGAGGGAAGGACGAAGGCGAAGGGAGGTGGACGAATGGACGATCGGGCAGGAAATGAGAAATCAAAAGGCGATGGATTGCGCGGGGAGAGAGAGAGAGAGAGAGAGAGAGAGAGAGAGAGAGAGAGAGAGAGAGAGAGAGAGAGAGAGAGAGAGAGAGAGAGAGAGAGAGAGAGAGAGAGAGAGAGAGAGAGAGAGAGAGAGAGAGAGAGAGAGAGAGAGAGAGAGAGAGAGAGAGAGAGAGAGAGAGAGAGAGAGAGAGAGAGAGAGGAGAGAAGGCGCCGCGGGGAACGAAGGTTGTAGATAGAGATGACAGGGGGGTGAGAGGGGGAGGGTGAGGAGAGAAAGGGGGAGATGAGAGGATATATATATATATATATATATATATATATATATATATATATATATATGTGTGTGTATATATGTGTATGTATGTATGTATATATATATGTGTATATATGTGTATGTATGTATGTATATATATATATATATATATATATATATATATATATATATATATATATATATATATATATATATATATTTATCTATTTAATAGAGTGAGTGAGTGAGAGAGAGAGAGAGAGAGAGAGAGAGAGAGAGAGAGAGAGAGAGAGAGAGAGACAGAGACAGAGACAGAGAGACACAGAGAGAGAGAGACAGAAAGAGAGACAGAGAGAGATGGAGATAGATAGAGAGATAGAGAGAATGAAAGTGAGAGAGAGATTAGATAAGTTGTGTAGAGTTGACAACCCTACTCTTAATTTGCTGTAACACCACGAGATTTTAGACGACGGTGTTTTCTTAACAATGAAATTTGAATTCCTTGTCGATTTTTGGTGTGTTTCAGTACCAGCAAACGACCTCTATAACCCTTTTATCTACCATAGCGTTACCTAAATATACCCGGCATGAGGTGGGAGATGGGAGCATGTTTAAAGAGGAGAGTTGGGAGGAGGGCGGCGCTGGATAACAGGGACTTGGGGCGCGATGAGAGAGGGACGGACAGACCTGGCGGTATAATACGCTTGGTGTTGGCTCCGGGGACTGTAGTTTGGTGGGAAACAGTTTTGATGATTTGGATTACTTAAATGAGAGCGCGAATTAAGGAAAAGAAAGCCTGGCGTTAGATATTGAATGAATGCGTGATACAGGTATAAATGCATCTTAATTAGATTTAAAGCGAAGCGAAATTATCGATCTTAGAACTCTGTAGGCAAGTCGTCGACACTGTGGTTAATAACCGACTGGAACACTGGACGTCTCTGGGTCGACGCAGCTGTGACTGAAGTTTCTCGAGCGTTCCTTCCCCCTCCCTCTCTTCCCTCCGTTTCCCGCCGCCGCCATAAGTTACGTAATTTATCAACGACGTCCAAAAATACGTAAAAGTTTCCCTGCTACTGCCAGGTAAGTATTTTTCTCTCTCTTTAGTTTTATTCCCTTTTTTCCGTGTCGGAAACTTAATCTCGGAAATCTGGCTCGCAACACTCCAGCGGGGGAGACTGAGCCATCCAAAGCCTGAGCAAATATAGTGCCACGTTCCATCAGACACTCTGACTGTTCGCTTTGCTGTGTATACGCGTATTTGCAGACACGGTATTGTCTAGATATATAGCTCTACAGGAAAAAGTATACAAGCCATTGCTCTTCCCCTCCCCCCTTCTCTCTTTCTCTGAGTCTAGCCCTGTTTTGCCTCCTCTCTGCCTCAGCCAAACACCTCAGCACACCGTGGCATCTCGTGGTCCCAAATTGTCAGAGGGAAATCTGGCTGCCTCATCCGGGTCAAAGGGGGCCAACCGGGGGGCTTTCTCGGAGTTTTCTCGTGTATCTAGCACGAGGTCTTATGAAAGTGAAAGAGGACCCTTACCCCTGGGTATCGAGCTTCCTTCTAAGGGTAATGGGACCTCCGCCCAAGGACACAGGAACCACCAGTAGAACGGGTCATAGCTGCCCCCCCTCCCAGGATGATGGGCACCTGTAGCAGATACCATTACAAATATATATCGCAAAGAAGTGAAAAGGGATCCACTGCCACCACACATTTGATTAATGTATGGGAACGTGTGTACGTGAGAAGAATGATAGTGTAGAACATTGTTGTCTAAACATTTTCGCCTATTGCACCTTCTTGTACTGTTACGTAACCCCGCCCCCCGTCCAGCACGGCTACACAAACTGTTTTATTTAGGATAATGCAAATATACTAATTATGAAAAGACTGCATTGCAGGAGTGTTGGTCAATAAATACCAGCATAGAACATGTGATGTTTCTGTTTGTGCGTGTTTGTATGTGTGTGTATGTGTGTTCCTTGTTTGTTCACGTACCCTCATGATCTATGTTGCGTAACTCCAGGGGTACACGGACCCCAGTTTGGACAACACTGGTGTAGAAGACGGATGAGCGAAAGAGTGTAAATGCAGGATGTGTGTGTGTAGTGTATATGTATGGTGCGAGATTAGGAGAGGCGTGTGCGGAGAGAATCCTCTAACGCAATTAAGTAAGTAATTATCTTGGTAAAATAAACAAAGAGGAACTTGTAGCACTCAAACTAGGTAGGTTGTTCACTGCCAATTATCCTATTAGCATCCTCTTTCAATTATTAAGTTTGGGCGTTTGATAGAACGAAACATATGTAAAAATATCTATTTCGGAATAGTTAAGAAACACGAACTGATAAAACAATAACGCAAGCGATGGAGTAAAATGAAACGCTAAAACATAAAAGACAATAAAACAAATCATGAAATAAGGTTATACACTTAAAATACAGTAAAACGAACGGTGAAGCAAAAATGAACTTGGATCATGAAAAAACAAAGATAAGACAAATTAAAGCAATAAAACAAAAACGATAAAACAAAATCAACTTAATACCTTAAACACTGAACATAAATAGGTAAGAGAACAAAAAAGTAAAACAAACAATAAAAAGCTACAATAAAAAAAACCGAAGATGATAACAGAAGATAACAGGTGACTTGTTGTTCCAATCAATATCTTTGCAACTTATTTCTTACGACCTATACCAAT